>NC_071579.1:6628722-6665279 GCF_024509145.1 Vidua macroura
TACCCTAATATCATCCTCAACTAGAAGATGGGAAATCATTGAGATCCTCAAGCTGCAGGATTTAGTAGGATGCATTAAAGATTATGCCAGGGACAATTCAAATTTTCTCCCCCATCACAATCATATCATGCTGGGAAACTAAGTGGTCTTTGAGTACCCAACAAACCTTTATTTCTGGAGCTGAGGGTAGAGATATTTCATTCAAGGGTTCAAGTGCCCATTTGTGGATGGGGAGTCTATGCAGCAATTCAGTCCTGTGTGACAAAATAATAATTGAATGTGTTTCCATAGAAACGAAAAACAGCCAGTGAAAACTGCTGTAGAGTATTAAAAGAATTCAGTCAAGTTTTATTTGAGTAAATAAGGATCACTGGCAATATACTGCTGGTTACAAGGACAGGTGGTACTCTTAAAATTACTTTTAAAATTACATCACTGAGCAGGAGCTCCTGTGGTTTCTCACAGAGCTACAGGCTAGTATTAAAAATATTAGGACTATGTAAGTGATGGATCAGGAATGCTCTCAAGTTAAAGGGGTCCTTTTTAGTACTGCCATAATTTTTTTTGGAGCAAGCCCATAGTAAGGTGAATTAGATAGATTAAGGGAGTAATAGGGATTCAGATAATAGTAATGCTTGACAGAACTATATTGCAACAAACAGCACTGATTGTAAGACTCCTGCCAGATGTAAAGCCAATGTTAATTTGCTCTCCTTGTATCATGAACAGTTTGGGACTTGGAGAAAGAGTGTTTGACTCTTAAGAGTAAACTTCAAAATCCAGGAAAGGATTTGAGCAGAGGCAATTTTTCTCTGACTTTCTGGGGACATTGATCCTGGCTGTAAACAGCCTTGTGAAAAACACTGGATTGTGTGTGGATTTGGGCTCCTCAGTCCTTTTGCCACTGGAGATGGATGGTGTGGCAGAGGCAGTGTAATTACTCACCAAAGTGAGAGTGTTTGTGCTGCAGCCCTGTTTACCTGCCCGTGACAAACCCTCTTACCTTTGCTGTCCATCAGGAGCACCACAAATAGCAGCAGCTTGGGAAGAGGGAAAAGTCATCAATGACTGGATGAAAGTGTAGGCTGAAAGAGATCCCACCAAAATCTGCAAACTCCCCTGTAATATAAATGCTAGGCCATCTTATCCACTAGAATCCATGTAAAAGATACTTCCAAACCCCGTGTGTTGGACAAACAGGAGAAATCATGGGTGATATGTTTGCCTGAGGACATCAGTGATATTTTTGTGGCTATTCCTTGTTATTCAGAGGTACTCAGTGTGCACAGCAGGAAATCTTCTGCATGACAGAGGGGCTATTAAAGATCCAGACTTGTATTTCAGTTCATGGCTCTGCAGTTATCCCCCTCCAGTCCTCACCATCCCTCACTGCAGCTCTAAAACCCCTGTGAGCACATCCTGCAGCCTATTTCTATTTATTTTGTCTGGTTTGCACTTAGATTGGAATCTCTTCAAGGCAAAGGGTCTTGAAGCAGGTTGGTTTTATCAATATGGATCATGTCTTCAGGCCTTTGTTGTCACTTCTACTATAAATACAATAGAAGGTGCAATATCATTTGCAATATTAAGAATGGATGAAATCCTTTTGGGGACATTTTGGTAGTGCTTTTGTCCAGTAATTAAACATTTAAAAAGTAACACTATGACATCCTTCATGTTTCATGACGGCATTCACAATCTCAAAATTTAAACAACCTTCATGAGCTTCAAGAGTTTCAAGTGCAAAGATACTGAACTACAGGTGATGTGAAATTCTGTACAAAGTGGTAAAGAAAATGAGATCTTTGCCATTTCTCTAGCCTCAGTAAAAAATTCAATTTTATCTCTTCATCATTCATTTCCATTAATTAGTATCGTCACCATTCCCTTGGTTCGTTTCAAGCCCCTGAGTGTGTGTTTGGGAGGACTTCTTTTTCAGGGGGTTTTTGTAGCTTTGCTTTTTTATTTTCCCCAGGTGGAAGCATCTGGTCTTTCTGGAAGAGACAGATAAACCTTTCTGAGAGTGCCTAGGGTATTTAGGAGGAATGTTTTGTGTGTGTATATGTATGTGTGTGTGTGTGTACATATATAATATATGTATTTATATAAAGCTAGAGACCTTGTTAATGATAGAATCATTATCTATATATACTAGAGACCTTGTTAATGATAGAATTCCAGAGCCTTTAGTGTCCCACTGTGATTACAATCCAAGATTCTTGGAATGACTCTGATAAGAATGCTAAATATGCCTTAAAACACATCCCTTTGTAGGCTCTGAAATGTTATATATCACTTGTCAGAAAAACAGATTCTCTAACAGATCTTTTTTTCTTCTCCTGCAAGGAAATCTTGTCTGCTCCAATCCACTTTTGGTTATTGATGTGAACACTTAGGAATTATTTGTGAAAGACAAGGTCCTTAAATTAATTCCTTCTGTAGCAGCCTGTTAGTTTTACTAAGGAGGAATTTAAAGTGGACCAACATCTTGGGTATTTTGTTAGCTTTTTGTTGTTATTTTGGATGGGCTTGTATGTGTGTTTTTAGTTATATTCCCTTAAATAAAAATTTCAAGGTGTCAAGGAAGCTGTTCTGCATGGGGAGATTTTCTTTCCACCCTTGAATATCATGGCATTTAAAGGCCTACAATACCAATAGGGGATGAACTCATCAGAAGGAGATTACCTATATAGAAAAATAGCATTTCAGGAGTAACGTGCTCTTTCTTTGCAATAAGAGTTGTCACTGCTTCAGGGTGTGATTCAGAGCTCCCCTAGTGCTGCAGATCACAATTCCATATCTTCCAAGGTGGGACTTTGGCCCCTCGCTCTCTTATCTACACTAAATTTTCTATTATGCAGATTAACATGTAGAAAACTGTTTTGGTTTTTTTTTTTCACCCTATCACCTTCTATATTGTATTTTAGGTTGTGGGTTTGATTGCTTAAGGAAGGCAGTAATGTTCTAGGAGATACAATCACTTGGTATTTGTTATAAACATTATTCCAAGTCTGTCTCCTAACTGATATTATGACATGCAACGTTTGGCCATTTATTTTAATACTTTCTCTGTTTATGATTGCTACACAAGTGACATATTATTACAAGTATTATACATTTTTAAGTGAAGTGAAATACGTGTTGTTCTTAAACAGCAGGATCCAACTATTCTAGACAGCCTTTAATTTTCCTTCAGAAATTTAAGGGTGTCTTTACAAGTTATTTGAACATACCATGGCAGAAAACCAAACCTCTTTTCTGACTGTATATCTGCCTTCTTTTGTGCCTGTATTAAAATTTTAAGGGTTTGCTGAAAATTATAGCTATTTTCAGTTATTACAAAATTAGAGAAAAAAGCACACTGATCTCAAAATCTTATTTTGGTTTATTTTGTTTAATAGCATGATAAGCGAGGTATGAATACAGAACTGAGTTTCGTATTCTTTAATTAAGACCATTACTCTTGTCTGGGAGATTCTTGCTTTGCTGTAATCCTTCTGGTTCTGCACAATGGAAGAAAATGACAGATTGTTGCTGTTTATATTACAGTAGCTTTTAGGGATAACTACATTTATAATCCAAATAGGAAACAGCAGGGAAAAAATAAGGATCATTATCAAAGGAAAGAGCAAGTGACTGGTCCATAGTCATCATTACACAGAAATAAACCAGGAATAAAAGCAGATTTTCCCTAGCTCCACATTTATAGCTGCCACAAAGTTTGCAGAAACAGATTTTCATTTATTTTTTTGTTTGTTTGTTTTATTTTATATAAAACTGTTATTTGTACCTGGGAATAAGGATGCCTAAAATGGGACTAAAGGTCCTGTCTCAAAATCAATAGGAAAACGAGAAGATGTGATGGTCTTGTACCAGCTTCTCAGATGTGATCAGGGACCTGCCTCTCTGCTACTGGCTGTTAATGAGGCTCTGATTTTACCAGGAATAATAATACCTGGAATAATGAGGTTTAATTCCAGAAAGTCTGGAATTGATGGCTGTTTTTTCTGGTGCTAACTCTCTTTTCATATACAGATTTACCCCTTACCATGCTTAAAACTTTGGATGCTGTTGGCAGCAGCGGGATTTTTGTGGGTCTGTTACAGTTCAATAACCCTACCAATTGCCCTTTTGCTTGATTATTGATTATCCTACAATTTATTGAAAGGCTTTAGCTCAGAAATTATCTCCAGTCTCTGAACTTCCTATTTTACTCCTGTTTTGAAGAAAAAACTCTAAAAATGTGGATGCTGCTTTCTCCTATCTGAACTACAGTGTTAAGATACACTGCCTTCTGCTCTCATCTTCAATAGATTTTTGTGATCTGCTGCATTATATAAAAAGAGCTTTCAGTCGAGGCTAATTTTTTATTAATTCTAGAATTTCTACTGCCTACTAGAGCTGCTGGTACATCTTGTTATTGTTGCAGTACAGTTCACACAAACAACTTAGACTATTATTGTGCATTTGGCCTCAAGATCTTGGCAAGGGAATCCAGTTGGTCTTAGTAGCTGCTACTGGCTCCCTTCCTCCTAGAGATTAAATACTGAAATTAGGTTTATGCCAGCTATATATATATTAAAATTCAAGGAAACCCCTGAATTAGCTACATTTACACTTCCATCTTAAATTATTCAGTGAAAGGAATTTTCATTTCAAAATCCTATTTCATTTTTATCCTTTTTCCAAGTTAGGATGTTCCTTCACTTCTTTCTTTTTTACCTCTACCTTATGGTCTGCTGAACACAGAGCAAAGAGCTGCCCTTGCACTACATTAATGTGAGTATCTTTTGGGCTAATAAATCCAGCTGGGAGGGAAAGGCTGGCAGAAATGCAGGGAAAATACACCGGGCAGCATCAATACAGAGTGAGACATGAATGGAATATGAAATATGCAGAGAGAATTTTAAAGAAGCCCTGTAGTGAGAGGACAAAAGGCAGTAGTTTTAAAATAAGAGAAGGTAGATTTAGACTGGGCAGAAAGAAAAATTCCTTTTAGGATGAGAGTGCTGAGGCCATGGCACAGGGTGCCCAGAGCAGCTGTGGCTGTCCCTGGATCCCTGGCAGTGTCCAAGGACAGGTTGGATGGGGCTTGGAGCAACGTGGGACAGTGGAAGGTGTCTCTGCCCATGGGGGAGGATTAGATTGGATTACCTGAGAGGTTCTTCCCAACCTAAACTGTTCCAGGATTGTGTTCAGAAAAGCACACAGCATTATCACACCCTCATCTCACCTCTCCCTGTAAAAGAAAAGGCATTTCAGTGTTTGCTTTCAGTTTGTTCAATATTGGGATGTTTCCCTAGTTTTCCTTCACACAAAATAAGATGATTATATTGCAGTAAATTTGGCTGTTACTTTTCTAATGCCCTAAAGGGGTTTATTAACCAGAGGCATCTAGTTAAGCCTTACAATAACTTCATAATTTTTTTACATTTATATGTTAACATACATCTGGAAAATTCCACCTAAAATTCCACAAAATGAGCGGCTAATCTGTGAACCAAGGTCAGTTTTTCACAGATCTAACACTACAAACACAAGCACACACAGACATTGACATTGGCTCCAAGAAGCACACATTGGTTGGCCGGTTTGGAGGATTTTGGTTGGAGTATTTTGGTGGGGTTTTGTGCATGTGTGTGGCAAGTTTCTTCCTCCTTTACATGGAAACTTAATTTTCCTAACAGCTCTGATTCCTTTTGTTCTACAATTGACGCCATTAATTAATTTTCTGTATGTTTCCTTTGTCCCTGCTGCACTTTGGATCATTACTTAGTAAAAGCTTTCAAAGCTTGTCTCTGATTTGTCTCCCTTTACATAAATATTTGGTGCTACAAAGCAGTTTGATTCCCAATTAAAAATACCGCAATGATCATTATGATTAGGGCTGTGTCGAAAGAGTTTTGGATATATTATCTTAATTTTCTTTTTCCTAATAATTATTCTTTTGGGGGTGTGTGTGGCAGAAATGTTTCATATTAGAAAAATTTTGCTATGAGAATTATAAGGGGGCAAAATCAACATAGTTAAAACTACAAAGCTTTGTAAATCAATTCATAACAGACCAGCTAGAAATAGACTCTGAAATATTACATGTTTTAGTGCCAAAATATTGTTTAGCTTGCAATATTGTGAAACCCATGGCACTTTTCTCTATGAGGTGCAAAAGGTTTCAACCACTTAATGTAGGGGCTTAATTCCTCTGCTTCTCATAATATAAATACTATCTGGAATTTAAAAGAAGAACATTGATTTAGTAGCAGCCCTGAGGGGCCCAGGCAACAGCTGCAGAATGGTGGCACAAGGGCTAGGGGATCTGGAAAGGCTCTCTTTAAATGTGATTATCAGGGAAAACAAGGTATTTTGGCTCCATAATTCAAAGTAGATTCAGTTTAGATTGTGAACAGCCCCAGCAACATAATTCAGCATCGTGATCCAGGTTCATCCAGTCACCACAGAATATCATCACACTGAGACAGATTTCTTTAGTTACTGCTTCCACTTCAATGCTGGAAGCAATTTCAGCATATGGAGAGAACATTTCCATTAAAATTCCATAGCTAATTAATAACTTTCTGTGTGTGCTAACAGGCATCCCTTAGGTAGAGGTTTCTTTTTCCTTTACATACATTTAGAAAAGTTTCATAGTCCTTCCCTACTTTACACTACTTTTTGTGTGCACCATGGCCCACATAACCCAGACCTTTGGATCAGCCTAAAAGTTCCTGGCTCAGGTAGAGCAGCAGTGAAATTGTGAGATGTGAATTCAGAGCAGCTGCACTGCTCCTCTTTGCCATCTTTGGGAGTGGGATTTGCATAGTCACCAAGAGTCTCACTGCCATACCTGTAACGTGAGCTACAGTAAAACGATTTCAGGCACACTTATCTCAGTGGTGGGTAATTTTATGAGGCTGAATAAACTAAAAGCATTCAATCTTCTAATGACAGAGGGATCAAGGCCACTCTCAGCAAGTTTGCAGGTGACACCAAGCTGAGGGTGCAGTGACAGCCCTGAAGGACAGGGTGACAGCCAGAGGGACCTGGACAAGCTCCAGAAGTGGCCCATGGGAACGCCAGGAGGTTTTTAACAGGACCTGGTCAGGGCAAGCCCTGGGGTCAATCCAGGTGGGGAGGAGCAGATGGAGCAGCCCTGGGAGAAGGACTTGGGGGTGCTGGGGGTGAGAGCTGGACCTGCCCCAGCCCTGAACCCCCCTGCCCTGGGCTGAGCCCCCAGCATGGGCAGCAGGGGAGGGGGATTCTGCCCCTGTGCCCCTGTGCTCAGCTGAGACCCCACCTGCAGAGCTGCCCCAGCACAGGAAGGAGCTGGAGCTGCTGGAGAGAGTCCAGGGGAGGCACCAGGATGGTCAGAGGGATGGAGCAGCTCTGCTGGGAGGAAAGGATGGGAGAGCTGGGATTGTTCAGCCTGGAGAGGAGGAGCTTTAGGGTGACCTCACTGTACCTAAAGGGAGCCCACAGGAAAGAAAGAGGGAGACTGTTTACAAGGGATGGATTGATAGGACAAGGGGGATGGCTTCCCACTGCCAGAGGACAGGCTAGATTAAATATTAGGAAGGAAATCTTACCTGTGAGGGTGGGGAGGCCCTGGCACAGGGTGCCCAGAGAAGCTGTGGCTGCTCCTGGATCCCTGGAATTGTCCAAGGCCAGGCTGGATGGGGCTTGGAGCAACCTGGGCTTGTGGAAGGTTTCCCTGCCCATGGCAGGGGGTGGGACTGGACTTTAAGCTCTCTCCCAACCATTCTGTGGTTCTGTGATTCTATGATCACTCACTGCTCTTCTGGCTGCTGTGCTGTTGGTAGTTTTACCCTGATTCCTAGAAGAAAACAACATTCTCATAAAAGACCATTATCAAATTAAGCAGCCATTACTGTTTTGAATCACAGCACAGAAACCAAGTACTTGGAGTCTGATTTGTCCTTCCCAAGATGTAAATCCACCTGATCCAGAGTAGGACGTTGTAGAGATGTCTAAAAGTGCATTTGGTGCTGATGTTGCTGTCTCACAGATTTATACTGGACTTGGCCTCCAAAGAAGGGGAAAGTAGGTAATGGGTATTTTACTGCCTCTCCTCTTCTTGTTAAATTGTCTTCATTTTTTTACTTAGCATCTGCCTCACTGAGTACTTATCATCTGCTACTGAGCCATCTGATGTACAACAGATGTTAAGCACTTAGTGAGGCAGAGAAGGAGGTAAAAGTGTCATATCATGATTAAATACTTGCTCCAGCTATTCTATTGGGTGACCATAGTGCTTTGTTCTTACATTTAATGTTACAGGGTACTGAACAGGAATAGGCACGTGGTTTGGATTAAACTTGCAACTGCTCTAGTAAAAATAATCCTGGTTTTAAGTAAAGTTTTTTTCACAGTAAGAAAAAGATTTGCAAATTATTTTAAACGTACTTCAGATTATGATTTATGTCTGTCATTAAGATTCTCATCAGAAACTTGGCTGGTGTTAATTGCTGCATTAACTTCCCTAGGATTATCATATTTTTTACCATGCTCGTGTAAAAGTGAGATTATCTGGCAGGCTTTCTTTCCCCTGCAAGCATTCCAGCTGAAAGCTGGTGCAGTTTATGGGGCAGCAGATTTAACCACAGGAGTCTCTTCATCCTGCAACAGTAGCCTGAGCTTGTAGCAGAGTAGGAAATGAGTAGAAATTGGAACTGAAGTTTTCATTGAAGCAGAATTAGTTAACAACCTGCTTCCAAGTAAATTTTAAGAACTGAGAAAATTTGTGGAATATTGTCATGCACCTCTAGGTATTTTTACACTGAATATTTGATCAGATAAGGAAGAATAAGGAGGGAGGAATTGTTCTTATTATTATTAATAAGGAGGGAGGAATTGTTCTTCCCTGAGAGGTGTGATTTGCGTGAGCAGGAGCTCTTTACAGTCAATGGTGAGATTCAAACCCAGAATAATGGAGACCCAGTTTTGGGGTCTTAACTTAGGCAGGAACAGGACAATCAATATTCATGTTTTCATAGAAATTCTGTCCAGATTTTGCACTTCTTTTGTACTTTTGTACTGGTTTTAAAACATTGATTTCAACACCTTGATATTAAAAAACAAAGGAAGTTTAAAAAAATTCCAAACAATTTCTAGGAAGGTGTGATTTTTTATATAATTTGACAAGTATCCTGTACTTACCAAATATCATATTTAATTAAACTAAAAATTACTTTACTTCTACAGTAAAGCTGTGATTTCAAGTGTTTGAATCACTAGAAATAGCTTTTGATTATAAATGATCACATAATTATGCAGGATGAGAAAGACACAGGTATTTCCAGCGTTCCATTTTTATTTGAAGCTCAGTGGAGTGGCTAGGACTATTCTTGCTGGTTTCATTAGGTTTGGAAGCTGGTTCTACACCCCAGTGTTTGGAAAACTGACTCATCAGGCCAGCATGTGTAATTTCCCAAATCAAATAATAATGTTTTATTGTTAAAAGAGTAATTGAAGAGCTCTTTCAAGCCTCGCTCAGGGCACCTGTGGTCATGTTGCTTTCTCCAGTTGGTGCTGAGTGATAAAGTTCTGGAATGGTCTGCCTGGGGAGGTGGTGGAGTCACCATCCCTGGATGTGTTTAAAAACAGACTGGATGTGGCATTGGGTGCCATGGCTTAGTTGAGGTGTTGAGGCTGGGTTGGACTTGATGATCTGGAAGGTCTCTTCCAACCCAGTGATTCTGTGAATTCTGTGAATTCAGGGAGGCTTCATCGATTTCCTTTTATCTTATGGTGTGTAAAGATTCTGACAGTGCCCCTCTCACTGTCCTCTCACTGATCAGTGAATTGCTTGTTCAGTAGTGAAGTTTTAGTTCTGTAGTCTTCTTCCTGTGGGGAGTGCAACTGATCCCCTACTACCTGATTTCTCCAAGGAGTCTCTGTCCATCCACCACACCTCTGTGATATTGAGGAGGTCTGGAATTGTGTCCAAATGTGCCTGTTTCCTGCACACATCCATGTCCAGGCACAGAGGAGGGTCCCTAGGTGCACCACTTTCTGCACAGAATGCAGAAAATCTGCACACAATCACAAAACGTTTTGGGTTGGAAAGGACCTTGAAGATCATCCAGTCCCAAATGGATTATGCAGTTCCAAACTACATTAGAAAACCTCTTTCCCTGGATGCTTTATTTCCCAGGCTCCAGCCCCAAGCTAGCCATGCTTGAAGCCCTTGTCACAGGGTTAGCAAGTCTGGCACCTGAGCTGTCACCTCTCACCTTCTCTGAATCCCCCTCTGTCCCCAGCTGCCACTGTCCTAGAGGGGCTGTTCAGCCAGGTGGTGACCTGCAGGACACATCTGCTTCCAATCAAACCTTTCCCTTGGCTGCAGGCTCCAGAACTTATCTGATCTTGAATCTCTAGGAGAAAAAGAATGATTTTGTAATGACATGCCAGTCATTACCAATGAAGGACGACTGGCTTACATAAAGTAGGTATCACCCACATTTTATGTACTTTCACATAATTTACTTAATTTGCTCCACTGAAAGCAATAAATTTACAAAGAGTAATAGTATTCCTTAATGACTAATTTTAAAACAAGCAGTTAAATAAGGAAGTAATTTTAATTTTTTAAAATAGACTATATTTGTTAAATAATCGAAGAAAAGTATAAGCAGATTCTTCTTGAAATCTCTCTGTTTAAAATCAGGTACAAAGAAATAAAAGTAAGGCAATAATATTAGAATGTTATTGTTTTGAACTTCATTGGAATAAGGGGATAACCTCCTTCCCTCTAAGGTTGTTGACCTCTTTGCAACTGCTAATCATCAAAGACATAGCAGTTTAAGTAAACTAGATAATACTAAGTTACAAACAACATAACTAAGTTACAGAAAGAAGTTTACTTAATTTTGCAGCTTGTAATTTCATGCAGATTTTTAAACTGCTGCTTGTATTCTCTAACAGTTCCTGGTCTCCGTAAAAAGAGTTTTTCTGTAAATGTGATCTGGAAATGTATTCCTAATATATAATAAAACTTTTCAAAGGCATGGACTTCTGTTCCCCACAGAAGTGGAGGAGGATGCTAAAAGTCACAGTTGCAAACCCAGTAGTCATGTAATTGCACATGGTAGTAACAACACCAGCAGAAAACTTGGATATTAAAATGCAAATAATACAGCCTTGAAATCTGCCCAGTTTTCTGTCCAGTGTGATAAATCACAAGGTCGCAACTTTATGAAGGCTACTGCAAATCAAATGGCATTAACTAAAGAGTTAAAGTAAACAAACCAGACTTTTATATCTTACCTCCAGCAGCTTTTGGGACTCTGCATCAATTCTGAAATTAGCACAGAGAAGCACAAAGGATTAGGGAGAAGCTGCAAAGAGAGGCCTTTGGAAGGTTGGTTTCCCTCCTTTGGGAAGAATCTGCTCTGGTTTGGTTGCTGTGGTGCCCATGGGGTTATAGCAGTGAACAGAAGAGTTCAGCCCAAAATGGGCACCAGGGTCACACACACCTGGTCTGGCTGGGACAGCTCCACATGTGCAGGCTGCTGTCAAAACAACCCAGACAAAACACACAGGAGCTTCCCATTCCACCTGGGACAGCTTCAAGGTCTTCTCAGTTTTGGGGTAACTTTTATTTTGTGACATTGACCTTGCCTGCAGAATGGACATTATGATTTGTAATCAGGAAACAAAGGAATAAGCTCACCCAGAATATTTTTGCTTAATACAGACTTTCAAATAAGCACCAAGAAGAATAATGATGAAGTATGTTCATGTTGTGCATGTTATTATATTTACTTATGCTTCTAGAAAATACCTAGAGCTATAGAAATGTAAACCCCCAACCCTGAACAACCAAGATTCCTGCCCGACAAAAGGGAAAAAATAGAAAGATTAAAAAAGTCACCAGAGTATTTTCTTACTGAACTTTATTTTCATGTTTCTAAAATATCAGAATTTGAGATGCCATGGATTTCTCCTTGAGACAAATTCAAATGTGACTTAAAAGTCAGTCAGGAGTAAATGAGGGTTTTGCATTTTCTCTCCAAAACAATGTAATGAAAGGGAAAGAAACTGTACGACCATCATCATTCACATGTAACAACAGATCTGATTGCAGCAGACAAAACAAGTTCTTTAAACTGTGCATTTCTGAGAATAACAGGAGTTGAAAAATGCAAAGAAAATTTTTCTGACTATTTCCATGTAGCTCTGCTCTTCTCATTGTCTTTCTTCTAGTGGAAGTGCCTCATCAGCCTAAACTGTTGGTTTCAGTATGCTTTCCCAGTGTGACACAGGACATTAACGGTTCCTCCTAGTGAAACCAAAATGAGATGACAAGAAGAACATTAAAGTGATCTTTTAATTTTGTCCCCAAAGATGAAAAGTAAACACAACATGCTCATGCACTCATGCATGGCTTCCTGTAGAGATTCTGCAGTGCTGGGAGTCATCTAAAGAATCTCTTTGGGTGGGGGGTAGGGACCTATTGCTATTCTAGGAAAGAACTTTGTCTCACTGTCTGTAAATCAATGCAGGTCCAGCTAGTAAAAATAAAATAAATCTTCATAATAGAATAGAGGGACAGTAGAATTGTAGACATTTAGATACACACTAAACACTTTGGTCAAATAGAACACACAAAAATAATCTCAACTGCGTAGGATTTCAAGATGTTAATCTGAAGACAGTTACAGAAAATGGCTCTTTGTCAGGCTGCCTTGACAGAGACACAGAGAAAGCAAATACCTGAACTAAATGTTCCTGTCATGCCTGTGGGTTTATAAGGAAACTTTTCTTTTGTGATTTTGCATTGTTAAGAGGCAATTTATACCTGTATCTATCTGACAGCAGATGCTATCGTGCCTTAGCCTGATGCTAAAACCAGCTTTATTTTTCTCTTTCTGATAAAATATAACAAAGTCGTATTTGCTGTGTGCAGGCCTCTCTTTGTTAAAAACAAGTTATTTTCACGCTGCAGGTCTTCCAACTACTGGCTCAACCGCATCCAGTCCTTCCTCTACTGCAACGAGAACGGGCTCCTGGGAAGCTTTTCTGAGGAGACCCACACGTGCACCTGCCCCAACGACCAGGTGGCCTGCCACGGGTTCCTGCCCTGCACGCTCGGGGACGGCCCCGCCTGCCTGAGCTGTGCCCCCGACAACCGCACGCGCTGCGGGAGCTGCAACGCCGGCTACATGCTGAGCCAGGGGCTCTGCAAGCCCGAGGTGGCCGACTCCACCGAGCACTACATCGGCTTCGAGACGGACCTGCAGGACCTGGAGATGAAGTATTTGCTGCAGAAGACAGACCGGCGGATCGAGGTCCATGCCATTTTCATCAGCAATGACATGCGCCTCAACAGCTGGTTCGACCCCTCGTGGCGCAAGCGGATGCTCCTGACTCTTAAGAGCAACAAGTACAAGTCCAGCCTGGTCCATATGATACTGGGCCTCTCTCTGCAAATTTGCCTGACTAAGAACAGCACCTTAGAGCCCGTCCTTGCTGTTTATATCAACCCTTTTGGGGGCAGCCACTCTGAGAGCTGGTTTATGCCTGTGAATGAAAACAATTTCCCAGACTGGGAGCGGACTAAACTGGACTTACCCCTTCAGTGCTATAACTGGACGCTGACTCTGGGCAACAAGTGGAAGACATTTTTTGAAACTGTACACATCTATTTGAGGAGTCGAATAAAGTCAAATGGTCCAAATGGCAACGAGAGCATCTACTATGAACCCCTGGAATTTATTGATCCCTCAAGAAATCTGGGCTACATGAAAATCAACAACATCCAAGTGTTTGGCTACAGCATGCACTTCGACCCAGAAGCAATTCGAGACTTGATTTTGCAGCTGGACTACCCCTACACTCAGGGCTCACAGGACTCAGCACTTTTGCAGCTGTTGGAGATTCGGGATCGTGTAAATAAACTCTCTCCACCCGGCCAACGTCGTCTGGACCTCTTCTCTTGCTTGCTCCGTCATAGACTCAAACTGTCTACCAGTGAAGTGGTGAGGATCCAATCTGCTTTGCAGGCCTTTAATGCCAAATTGCCAAACACAGTGGATTATGACACAACCAAATTATGTAGTTAACCATAAATGTGAAGCACAACACAAAACTTTGAAGGAGTTTCTACAGTGCTTTTGTGGAACAGTTTATGTTTGGAAGAGTAAATTTAAATTGTCTTTTCAATATCTGTCTTATATCAGTCAATACTGTTGGATGGCAATTTACACACATGAACTTGCTGACAATGAATATATTATACCTGCAGTTTTGGTTTATGAATGAAATAAATACTGACACCAGTCTAGAAGACATTCTACTTTTTACAATAAATTTCATTTGTAATTTTATATGTTCCGTGGCAATGCTTTTGTGCATTACATCCTCTAGAGGGAACATAGAAGGAGACCAATAAAATTTTGTAGCTGAACAGTTATTACAAAGAAACGCTGTGGGATTCTTTTTTCTTACACAAAAGTAGTAACTTTGATACACTTTTGTGTGTGTTGAACTCAGGAGGCATAGGTAAAGAGAAGAGCTGGACTCCAGATTGTAAGAGAAACTGTCAAAAAGTCAAAGCCATAGTCTATTTTAATTTTAGGATGTGGATCTAGGAGCTCATGTTGGGCTGAAGTGACCACTGTAGTGATGCTCCCCCTGAGGCTTGTCCTTTCCAAGGTGCTCAGTGTGACACCCAGACATCAGAGTGATGCCAGGGAGTGTTTTAGGGTGGGCAGGAGGTTGGAGCTGTGGGACACACAGCAGTGCAAGGCTGCATTAGCTCTACAGGAGACAGGTGAGAGGCTGTCTGCAAATGACCAAAATGCTTTTCAGAAGTCTCCCCCTGATCCTTTGCTTTGCATACTTACCAAAAGAATCAAGCATCCTCCCAAATGCACACACTATAATATTCAGAATATCTCTGTTTTGAACTGCTCACTCAAGTACAGCCATGCTGCATAGATTCAAATTAATGTTAAAAATTTCCCTACCAATGCAGTTGTTTAGTAGATGGGTGCTTTTTCCATTCTTTTCAGTGCAAGAATTTTCAGTTTTTTTAAAAAAATCCCCTTTTGCAGATACAAGAAATCCAGTTTATAAAGCTGACAGTGCAAGTCATTAATTAAACATTATTAATTACTAAAATTAATTAAATGTGAATGTCTGTGGATCAGAATCAGGTTCTTTGCCATTTGACACATCCCAGCAGAAAAAAAGCACATCTGAGCCAGCAGAACCTGGGATTCACAAGAAGCTTTTGCTGCCTCTTGCAAGAGAACAGAACAAATGGCTGATTGTCAGAAATCCCCATTAGTAAATGCAGGGTAAAATGAAGGAAATTGATACAAAATGGTTTAGTAGTACCTCCTTACATTAATTCTTAATCTGTCTCACAGATTTGAAAGTCAATTTGTATTTTTTAAATGGGAAAGAATTATATAAAGAACGGGCAAGCACAGAAAGCAAAACCCCCCATTCATACACAATTTTAATTCAGCTGGACTCCAACGAAATTCATCTTATTCATTTCAATTTGTTGTATTGCAGTGTCATTTGAATTTAGCCTAATCTAAGACACACTCCTCACTTCCAGCAAGACCCCAGCAACACAGGGGTGAAAACACCTTGTAAGTGAAAGCAGACAAGCTAAAATACAAGGGCAGAAACTCTTCACAGAGCCCACTGCCAAGGGGAAACTTTTCCTTAGTGATTCCTGTCTCTCCTGACTTCAATAGATATTTATCTGCTTTACTGTTTCACTGCCACCATTTGGGTAATTCCTCAGACCTTCTATACTAAGAAGTCACTCAGAACTAAAATTAGCAATTTTTCCCCCTGTTTTTTTTTTTTTTTTTTTTTTTTTTTTTTTTTTTTTTTTTTGTGGTTTTTGTTTGCTTGTTTGGGTTTTTTTTATGTTGTTGTTGCTGGAAGAATTAACCTCTGGGTGATTTCCTGTTTGTCTTCAACTTACAGCTTTCTTTTGCTGATAAATAATATATCTCAACCTCTCTTATACGTGTCTAGATTTTGGCTTGCTCTTGCATTAGTAATATCTTCCCAGTTAAAATTCTCAGTATTCCTGTTTTCATCTTCAAGTCTTTCTTTTGCTCTTTTGTTATGTCTTTGGCAACTATTATAACTTGCAAAATTAGCTGGATTTTACTACTCAGTTCCTTGTGTAGTCTTTTCAAAGTGAAAGACTCTGATATTATAAAATTAACAAAAAGCAAAAATAAATGTCCTCTTCTGCTTATAGGAAGTAAAAGTTATGATGAAGTGTGGAGCAGTGATGAAGTATTTACTTCCCTTCACTAAGAAAAAATACCAATTACCACAGTAAACAATCTGAGGGGTTTCCTCCCCCACCCTTCATCCTCCTTCTTAAGATTTTCCCCCTCTGACGATGGTTTTCTTCTTGGCTGAGTTGTTTGTTTGTTTTTTTTTTTTTTACATATCTTTCTCTGCCAAGATTTAAAGTTCTTCACTGTGCACAACTATATCTGTAATAGAAGATACAGATCAGAAGCTCCAAAAGTGGGACATCATTTAATTATTACACAACAGATTCCTTGTGGTGGACTGGAGTAGTGGAAACCTCCTGTCACTGCTCACCAGCTTTGTGCCAGATTTCCTAGCCCACTACTCATGGAATAGTTTTGTATTTTGGAACCTGTAGGCTCATGGAATAGGGACAGTTTCTATTCTACAAGAACTGGATTCTATAAAGATAAGGAAAAATGATAGGGAAAAAATCCCCAAAAGTATATGCTGAGAAAAAAAAAAAAGGCACAGTTTTATCAGGTTCTCAAACAGGAGACAATAATATTTCCCTTTGGACATTTTTTCCAATTGAAAAATTTCTGAGTTCTCAAAAAAGAACTTCGGGATGTTTTTTTAGAAAAACATGAGTCAAATCAGCAAACAGCTTGATCCATATGAAAGTTTTGTAATAAGATATGAAGCCAAGGGTGGAGAAGAAAGAACTGTGGCTATTTCCATGTGCACTAATTTCCATCTGGGCATTGCAGATATTTGGAGTGATCAGATCCTGGTGCTTTCGCTTTCTGCTGGCATTCACCAATGCTGTTATTTACTGCCATCATAAACTGAAAAAAACCAAACCAAACCAAACCAAACCAAACCAAACCAAAAAAAACCCAAAACAAACAAACAAAAAAACCCCCAAAAAAACCCAAAAAAACCCAACCCCCCCCCCAAAAAAAAAAAAAAAAAAAAAAAAACAAAGCACAGAAAGGATGGTAATAGAGAATCACAGAATCATGGAAATCCAGAGTCGTTTGGACTGGGAGGGACCTCAAAGCCCATCCAGTGCCACCCCCTGCCATGGGCAGGGACACCTTCCACCAGCCCAGGTTGCTCCAAGCCCTGTCCAGCCTGGCCTTGGACACTTCCAGGCATCCAGGGGCAGCCACAGCTTCTCTGGCCACCCTGTGCCAGGGCCTGCCCACCCTCACAGGGAACAATTCCTTCCCAATATCTAATCTAAATGTACACTTCTTCTATTTAAAGCCACTTGCCCTGGTCCTGTCACTGCCTGTGTACTGTATCCATGGAATGGCACAATGACAACTTAGGACAATATTCAGAACAAATTCCAGTGACTACAGGTACAATAACCAGGTAGTTGTTAATTAGAACACAACTACCATCTTGCTTAAGTGAAGGCCTCTCTGATAAAGAGCTCTTCTAACACTATTTTCCAAGCAAATCCAATTCAGATCATGTCTGAAGTGTGAGAACCAAGTTAATGTCTATAAATTCTATTGTGGGAAGAGACTGCAGTAAGGGTGGCCCCCCTTATCACCATTTGGGAACCAGAATTAGGTTTTCCAGACTGATCTAAGTCTCTGGGTGACAAAATTCAGAATACAGAGGCTGAATTGAATCATATTCAAACATAGTGAACATGAATGAACTCACACTTCTCTCATTGCTTGCTGGAAAAAATATAGGCAGGAAGAAAATGCATTCATATTCTAGTGGCTGAAGACAGAGAGAGGTGTAGTCACATTTCAGGGTCTTTCTTCTCAAAATTTGAGGGAGAGCCTTTGTTTCCAAAGATATGCATAAGCTGACTGCATTTCTTGTGAAAGTGCTTATTTGGCAGACACCTCAAGTCTGCAAAGAGACAAAAGCCAAAAAAAGCCAGTTTTCCCAGGCTGAGTAAGCAGCTTGTGCAGGAAGGAGGATGGAGAATGCAGAAGGAAACTTCAACTGCCTGAAGGGCTTTTCTGTGAAAATGCAGCACGTTTTCCAGGGACAAAAAAATGTCACAGGGAAGAAAAGTGATCCACACCCTCCTCTCTGCAGTGCTGGCAGCAAGCAGGAAAATGGGATATGGGGGAGCATCAGTGTTTTACAATCCAGCAGCCATCGTTTCTTTGGAAGGTAGGGGACAGAATCTGAACTGCTGTGCCAGCACAGCCACCCTTGGGAATGGGATCACCCTCTGGATGCTGCAGCCAGGGCTCCTGCCAAGGTGGTTGGAGTGCAAGGGGGAAGCCAGGGAAAAGCAGAGAGAGAAAAGGAGCCAAGGTCTCATTTGAGTAGGCTTTTAAACAAGCAAGAGAGCCTGTATGCCTGGTTAGAGCTAAAAACAGCGGCCAAAGTCTCCCTGGGTATGGATGAGGTATGGAAACAAGGAATGTTGTGGCTACTTTTTAGTGAGACTCAGTGCTGGGAGATCTCGACCCCAGAGCAAGTGCAGAGTTAATGCTGATGTGCAGGATTCATGGGGGCCCAGCAGGGCAGCTTGTGGGACTGCAGGACTGACTTTGGGGTCTCTTCACTCAGCTTCATTCTCTAAGCATGGAATCTACTGCAGAAGAAGCACATACCCAACACTTTCTGCATGCACAGACCACCGATGGAGCAACCCACAGCCCTGGGTCACAGGGGATAAAATGTCAGCTTACCCAGGGTAGAGAGGTGTATGGATTCTGACATTAATTTTCACAAATTTGGCAGCGTGGCCACACCAGAGATACCACTGCTTTGGGAACGAGTGCATGTGGGAGAGCAGGGCCATAAATTCCTTCTTTCCCTGCCAAGCCAACAACAGTAAGGTGTGAATTATGACCAAAGAAACAGTTTTACCTCCCAGAAATTGTGAAATTTTCCTTCCCTGCAGATTAATCCTTGGATGTTAATGTGCATCTAAAAATACCAGCATATCTTGTCAATACACTCACATATTCCTCTATTTTAGGGAACATTCAACGTGCAGGCATGAAAGGGAAACACAAGAAATGCCAATGTTAGTAACAATAGGTGCTGCAGGATTGCCCACCCTCTTTTCACACCTGCACCAGGCATTGTTTGTCTGCCTATGATCTGCTCTCAGCACACAGCAGGCAGAAAAGAGCTTAAAACCACCTGAGAGGCAGAGATAGCTTTGCTCTGAAAACAATGCTCCCCTAAGAGGGACTAATCCAGAGCGTGACCACCTTTCAACACATTCCAAGAGCTTTCTCTTTTCAGAAAAAGGCTTTTTGCCAATTCTCAGCTGACAGGGAAGAGAAAAGAGGAGGAGTAAAACAAAGTGAGGCGTGTACATATCAAACCACAATTCTTCGGTGGGGAGAGAGGGGAGAACAAAGAGTCTTTGAAGAGCTTTGGGATCCCATCACAGCTGTGTAACTCACTCCAAGAGCATCTAGGTACCACAGGGATAACAAAAAACCCAAAATGCAATGATCATGTACAATCACTGAGCATGAGTGTGCCAGAAGAAAATCAACCATCACTAGTTTTGAACACACAAATTTTCATTTTACGTCTTTCCCTCACTCTCAGCAGAGAAAAAACTTTAAGCACTAAACAGGAATAGGGGAATGACAAAAGATAGCTCATGGTATAAATGTGTAGGGCTTCTTTCATGTGCCCTTTTCATTGGGGCATCTCATGTCCCCCTCAGTTATTCAGTTTACCAGGTGTGTATTAAGGCATAACTCCTCTGCCTATAAAATTAAGGCATCACAACATGAGAGAACTTTATGGTTGTGTAAGATGCCTAAATAATTTTAAATAACCCTGTGTCTTACATATCATTAAAAAAATTTCCAGCTAAGTCCTTCCTCGGCATCAAAAAAACCAAACCAAACCAAACCAAACCAAACCAAACCAAACCAAACCAAACCCCCCATCCCAAAATAATATAGACAATTTCTACAAGATTAGACAGTAATTCTACCATGAATCAGCTCTATGAAATTTTAATTTTATTTTTTTTAAACTGGTTTTGCACCACTGTCTTTGTATGAATTTAATTCCTCTCTTGCTGTCCTGTACTTAAGATTTCTCTCCCACAATCTGTATTTCTGAAGGGACTAGTTTGACAGCTGGAGATGTGAAAGTTCTTGTTTAACAGCAGGACATCAGAGAGCATCACAGCTGCCTTTTTAATATTTAGATCCATAAAGTTAAGATGAGGACTGTGCTGCTAAGCATTTTAAAAATGCTGACTTGTCAACACAAAATAGAAAATGGAAATTCTTAGCTATGAATTTTATCTGGACTCCAAACATTAAAGCCTCTAGTCAATCAGAATTTAGTCATGTAAAAGTACCAAACATTTATTTTCATACGTTATTTCTCAACTTTAACAGACTCAGAGAGCAAAATGAACACATGAACTGAGTGAGATTGAAAACATTGGTGCTATTTCTAATATGCCTTTGGTAGAATGGAATACATTGATGGCAATTTTTTCCCCTTCATTGGAAAGGCAGTATTCTGTCATATTCTCTTAAAATAAATTGGAGTCACTATATTCCTCTACTTCAACCCAGATATACATGATTTTTTTGGTGGGAATATTTACTAAAGTAGCTGGATTCTATGCACACACAGTCATTGAACTGCCTGGCAACTTTTTTTCCTTAAGAGACAACTTTTAGTGTCATTGATAGAGTTGGGAAAAGCTATTCTCTGAAGAACTGGGACACTCTGGGCAGTAATCCCCCTGCAAGTGCAGATATTTGACCTTCAGGTTAATAGATGTCATTTCCACCTGAGCACTCGGGGAGCAGGCAATTCTTGAGCAGGTGAAGTTGCTCTGTAAGCAAGGCCTTTGTCACACTGCTGAATGTCAGA
The DNA here is from genome assembly GCF_024509145.1 of Vidua macroura. NCBI lineage: Eukaryota > Metazoa > Chordata > Aves > Passeriformes > Viduidae > Vidua > Vidua macroura. The sequence continues at coordinate 6,649,834 of NC_071579.1, forward strand.
CCACATTTCTGGTGGCTGAATCCGCCCCTGCCCACATGGAGGCATCCAGCTGGTAAAACCTACAGCATCTGTGATGAAGCTTTTCAGATAAGAGCCTCTTCTATTTGCAATAAAGCTCTGAAGGGCAATTTGGACATCTCATTAGTCCATTAGTCCATCAATCCATCAGCAATCCAAAGGTCCAAGGTTCCCAGCCTAGATTAAATGTGTAATGATGGGCAATGTGAATAATCAACCCAGAACTACTAAGGCCTTTATTGGCAATTCTATTGAGCCTAGGTCCATTTTCTATAGAAGAAACTGCAATTTATATAAGAGAAAAAGAGCAAAAAAGCACAAAAAATGAAAAAAAGAGAAATACCACCAGTCATAGATATAAAAAAACGACGTGATTAAGGCCCACAGTTAGCCACTGCATAGAATCGTGAAATACCAAAATGGTTTGGAATCCCACAATGGTTTGACTTGGAAGGACCTTCAAGCCCATCCAGGGCCACCCCTGCCATGGGCAGGGACACCTTCCACCAGCCCAGGGTGCTCCAAGCCCTGTCCAGCCTGGCCTTGGACACTTCCAGGGATCCAGGGGCAGCCACAGCTTCTCTGGGCACCCTGTGCCAGGGCCTGGCTCCCATCACAGGGAACAATTCCTTCCCAATATCCCATCTAACCCTGCCCTCTGTCAGTTTGAAGCCATTCTCCCTGTCCTGTCACTCCAGTTCCTGATGAGTTGTCCCTCTCCAGTTCCCTGGAGCCCCTGCAGACCCTGGAAAGTTCTGTGAGGTCTCCACACAACCTTCTCTTCTCCAGCCTGACCATTCCCAGCTCTGCCATCCTGGGTCCATAAGGGAGGTGCTCCAGAGCCCTTCATGGCCTCCTCTGGACTTGCTCCAACAATTCCATGTCCTTATGTTGGACACTGCAGGACTGGACACAGAGCTCCAGGTGCTCTCAGCAGAGCAAAGCAGAGCAGAGGGAATGTGCTGAGGAACAGAGCTGTGCAGAAAGGTTCCTGAATGCACCGAAACTCACAGGGTGCGATGCAGTTGCATGTGGAGGAGGCTGCAGCACAGTCACACCTCAAGGAAATATTTTTAGCACGTTAGGAGAAAATGTAAAAACTCCTTATGAAATATGATGTTTGGATTTATAACTGAGTTTCCCCTGGTAAGTTCTGGGAAATTTCCCTAAATCAAATTAAACGCAGGGAGCTCAGCTGGCCTCATAAATCACCTGTCTAAACTAGGAATGCTTCAAGTGATGCACGTCCAAGTCAGGAAGTGTGACAATAAATTTGATGACATGAAATGAGCCTGTTAGGCCTGGATAAAACTGTGAATAGGCAGTTTTTGTGCCTTTCCTAGACAACTACAAATGAGTCTTGTTTTTCTAAAATGCTGGATGAAGCGTCCACACGTATAGCTACAGCCCCATTGGATCTTATTCACAGCAATGAAAAGCTTTCTGCTCAAAGAATTTTGGAGAATTTGAATCTGAAAATGTTCAAATGAATATCAAGTCTTGGATATTTCCTTCTCCAGTGTCTGTGATATCAGGTAGGAAGAGGGAACTAAACAGGAATGCAGTTGGATTATCACAATGGTGAGAAGGAGCATTTCTCTGATGAGGAGAGACTGGGAGATGGGTCTAATTAGTTTGGAGAAGAGAAAGTTTAGAGGGGATTTCATCAATCTATAAAAATATCCCAAGGGCAGGTCCTAAGGGGATGGTGCCAAACTCTGTTCAGAGATGCCCAGCGACAGGACAAGAAGTAATGGCCATGAACTGGCCAAGCACAACAAGTTCTACCTCAGCCTGAGGAACTTCTTTCCATGGAGGGTGGCAGAGCACTGGAACAGCTGCCCAGGGAGAGGTTGGAATCTCCCACTCTGGAAACATCCCAAACCCACCTGGACGTGCCCCTGTGTCTCCAGGTGACCCTGCCCTGACAAGGGGTGGGACAGAGGATCTCCAGAGATCCCTCCCAACCCTAAGGATTCTGTGGTTCTGCGGATGAAGTTCCTTTAGCTTTGGAAACTTATTGCTGGGATATGAACAAGACCTTCTTGCTCCTTACAAAATGTCACTAATTCACAATGTAAAGCAACACTCTAAGACTGTGCAAGAGTTAAAGGATGAGACACAGGCTGGGGGAGCTGTGAGAGGCCTCCAGAGAGACCCCAGAACCCCTCCCAGTGCCCAAAGGGGAACTCCTTCAAAGGACTTCATTGCTCACATCTCTCCTCAGGAAATGGTCAGGGAAAACAGCCCTTTATCATTCAAAATCTTGTTATAGACAACGATAAAACACACATCAAAGCAAAGAATTAGTTATCAGCATGTTCAAAATCTTACCAGAATAATCAAAGAATTAATATTGATTCAGATCAAATTATTGGAATAAAAATAAAGAGTAGAATACTGTTACACAAAAGATAACAACAACTGTTGGAACCCTGGCTGCTGAAAATTTTAGACTTTCTGTGCTGACAAGCACTGACCCCCAAGAGAACACTACATTTAACCTGAATCCTTAGAGAAAGCTTCCAAAATTAAATAATAAAACTAAGATTATGAGTGTATAGTTTAAATAAATATGTGCAATATCACATAGTAGAATATTTAAAGTTTTAAAATATAATAATATATATATAAAACAAAATAAAAAGTTTAGAAGAAAAACTAATCCTTCTTCTTCACTTTCTTCTTCATAAATTTAAATAGTATTATATAATTAAATAAAAAATCCACATTAAAAAACAGAAGTAGTTAATTATTAAGTTAAAAATAAAAATAATTTAAGTATCATTTCTTAATTAAACAATTTATCTTTAAAAAGCTTTATTAGAAATGCAACTCCATTTTTAGTCTATTAAAATAAAATACTATAAAGCTCACAATTTATAAAACCATAATATAAATAAAAATTAATAGCTAAATAAATAAACTAATAACTAAATAAAAACTAATCTAAATCCAAAGAAAAAATACCATCTCACACATTTAATCCCAACCCTCACAAAAAAAAATTGAAACTCCACAACCAACAACAACACTACTACTACTACTACTAATTATAATAATAATAATAATAACAATAACAACAATAATAACAATAATAACAATAATAACAATAATAAATAGTAACACTAATGATAATATTTAAACCTATAATATTTTATCCACTTTTATCTTCCTTCATTGGTGTGAAGGTCCCTACCATAAATGAATTTGCATGTGGTGCATTTCACAAAAGTTAAATATTTGAGATTTGTTCTCTTTGTTACCTCTAAATTGATTTTGTCCAGCCCCAGTTGGAATACACAGTGAAACATGAAGCACCTATATCTGACTGACATGCTAATAAAAAGAAATAAATAATATACTGTAACAGGACTTTCAATGCCACCCTGATCTTCCCTGGTAACCCCAGAGGACACATTAAAAGCTCAGCACACCGGTTTTTCAGTAGGACTCTGATGGCCAAGTTTCCATTTAGAAGGATGTTGGCTTGCCTTTGTTTTCATTTCCAGAGTGCTTCATTAGGCTTACAAATGTTTAATTAAGTTTTATTAAATGCATTAAGCTGAGAGTAAGGAGCTGCACTTTGCACGCTGGGTGAAATGGACTCAGTGGAAAAAACCCATTATCAAGAGTGATCAAGATTGATCTGTGCATGCTTTGGCCAATTTGTAGCTAGAGGGAGGCTGATTTTTACTTGCTGTTTATTTAAGGGAATGAATCATACAAGTAAAAATAAATCATTGTTTTGATTAGCCATTTTTTATTTTCTTTTTTTTTTTTTTCCCTTTCTTTTATTTTTTTCTTTTTTTTTTTTTAATTTCCTTGCAGCAAATGTCTATTTCCCCTGTTAGAGACAGGCTGCACTGACTCCTTTAGAAAGTTCTGTTGTTTTGCCAGCTCAGGGATTTTACTGTAAGGCTGATGATACCAGACTTGTTTTAAAGTCCAGGTCTTGGAAAGCTGTCATGGAGTGAGTCTTCATTATGTGCACACAAAAAACTTGATATCCTCAAGGCTAGAAATAATTGGTGATATAATGGGAATATTGTGGGGAATAGCTTTCCAGGTGGCATGTCCCATACCAGGCTTGAGCTGAAAGAAAAATCCAAAGGTTTTTAAGCTGCCAAATCCATCTGATATAAAAAAGTTTCTGATAAATAAAACCTCCACTTTCTGTGGCTGACAAAAATCTTCTCCCTGTCCTTGCCCTGGGTAAAACTGACATCTGTGGGTGAAAGTCCTTGCCTGGAAAAATGAAAAACAATACACTAATTTAAACAAACACTGAATTACGATGCAATCTCATGCTTTTTAAGATTCCATGATTGTTGTTTTAAGCTAGATTGCTGTTTTTCTTATCATTCTTATTATGTGTAATTTATGCTAATATATATTCCTGATTACTGTTTTTTTTTTTTGTTTGTTTATTTGTTTTTTTTTTTTTTTTTTTTTTTTTACTTGGAAGCTTACAACTAATCAAAGAGCTATTGGTATCCTTGGCTGAACTTTAATTTTTGAACTCAAAAAGCTGTATCTGCTACAACATCTTGGCTGCTTGAGAAGATACTTGTTTTGGAAAACAGCAAACTCTTCACTCAACAACATATCCACCATTTTTGTCTTAGTTCATATGTGTTTTGTGCTAATTGGAACAGAACCTTAATTTGAATTAATTATATCAACTGAGCACCGAATATGCACCAAACAGAACTCTACCATATCCCTGCTTTGAAAATAAACTAAGAGTGAGGAAGGAATTGGGAAAAACAGCCCAGAAATACCCAAGGGAGAGAAGAAGGGGAGAAGGTGCTCCAGATTCCCCAGCAGAGTTTGGGGAGACCGCAGTGGGGCAGACACCCACAGTGCAGATACTGAAAGCATCAAGTTGTACCAGGGAGGGTGAGGCAGGAGCTCAGGGAAAGGTTCTTCCCCAGAGGGTGCTGGGCACTGCCCAGGCTCCCCAGGGAATGGGCACGGCCCCGAGGCTGCCAGAGCTCCAGGAGGGTTTGGACAACGCTCCCAGGGATGCACAGGGTGGGATTGTTGGGGTGTCTGGGCAGGGACAGGGGTTGGATTGGATGATTCCTTTGGGTCACTCCCAGCTCAGGATATTCTGTGATTCTGTGCAAACTACAATTAATCAGCAGGTCGCTGTGGCAGCAGCTCTCTGGCCACAGAGAGCAGGCACAACTTTCCCAGGCATTTTCCCGGGGAAGGCTGTGAGAAGATCAGAGAAAGAATGAGAAACAATTCTTATCTCTACTTGTTGCACCTGCTGTTGTGCACATGTGGAATGTGTCCTGGAGATTTGTTTACCAAAGGGTGATTTCTTAATTGGACACTGGATGGTGTTTGGATTGATTGACCAATTAGGTCAAAGTTGTATCGGACTGGCTGGAAAGATTACTGGGTTTCTTAATAACTATAGTATAATATAGTGTAAGATAATAAAGCAATTCATCAACCTTCTACAATCAAAGAGTCAATGCTAATTATTACCCAAATAAAGACCTGAGGCAACAGGTCACTTTGGCAGAAAGCTTAATTCTAGTCACAGAATAACCCGAGAATCATGGCATCATTTAGGTTGGGAAATGCCCATCCCTGAAATCTTGCTGTCAAACGTGCCTGGGACAGCACTGAGGTCGCTCAGTGGCACAGCTCTCCCAGTGGCAGAGAAGGGAAGGGTGAATAAGTGAAATAACCCTGTGGCTGCTCAGAACCTCCTCACAAGGCCTGCTCTTCATGGCCCAGACTGAGACACTTTTGAGAGGAATGATGGATTTGTCTTTACAAACAAGCTATGGGTCTGCTGGTAGATAAAACTAGCACTGAGAGATAAAAGAAACAATGGGAAAGATTCCACTGATTGAGAAATGGAAAAAAAGATATTTGCCTTTACAAACAAACTGTAGGTTTGCTGATACATGAAATTGGATATTGAAAGATGAAAGAAACAATGGAGAAAACCCATAAATTCCATAAGAATTAACAATTAAAAAGGAGGGTTATACATTAGAGGGAAATCTTCAGTATCAGGCATTTGAGGAAGTCTGTACCTCTCAAGTATCTCAGCCAATGGGGAAAGAGAGAGGGAAATGAGGCAAATTAGGATAAAAAGGAGGCTGCATTCTCCAAAAATTGGAGAGACCCTTAGGGGAATGTCCCATGGCCTCTCCCTTTATTTGAATAAAGTAAAAGGATTCCTCTGTCTCCTTTTTGGACATAAACCTCTGGTGTTTGTGGATTAATTTTCCTGACACATTCACAGAACCTCAGGGCAGGACTCACATGAACACTTGGCATTCTGTTGAACCCTGTGGTGAAGCAGTTGCTTACAAACAAACAAACTGTAGGTTTGCTTTTAACCATCACTGGTAAGAAGTTGTACTCGGTGGTTTGCCAAAAGCTAAATAAGAACCTGGGCAGAGCTCAGCTCTTGCCTCCTCCCCTGACATCATTGGGACTAAATTTGACCACTTATGTGACACGTGCATTTGTGTATCAAGACTGCAAAGCCCATTTGTCATGTAAAGCGTATTTCTTTTTGGTTTCTAGATGTTGCAAGCCACAGTTGATCAACACTACAATCAGTAATACAAACTTTGGGGGTCTTTTGCATTGTGCTGCTGGGCTTATAAACATTTCTGCAGATGACATTCTTTGGAAACACAAAAAAACAGTTTACACAGTGCACCTCCACCCGAAAATTCAAGAATGACATAATTTGCAAGTTACATAAGGCAGGAGATATATGGATTTTATACATAAAATATGTACATGTCTCCTATCCCATACACCCTACAATTATGAAGACATTTCCAGGTAGCTGACACTAGAGCTAAACAGCAGGTATTAAATCATTACTTCTTCATCCTTGTTGACTTTTTCTCAGATATTCTTGGATGAACATTTTTAGCTCCCAAAATAGTTGGGATCTTAACCTTAGGACTATGAACACCCCGGAATGAACTGGAAGTTTCCATCAGGTTCCAAACTGTGCTGAGATCTGAAGGTGTGTGAGAGGGTCAGAATGGATTAGAGACAGCTCTGCTTGTGAATGTTGCTGCTGCGATTGGAACAGACACACAGAACTCCTCTGCTGCAGCTGAAGGCTGGGGGACCTGCACACCAGCACTTCCAGGCTTTCACAGGCATTGAATTCAACTTCCAAGGAAGAGCCTCTCACTTTCTTCTTCCTCTCTGAATCACTGAGCACCATTTGAGCCTGCAAGTCTTGCTTGAAAGAATCTGCATTAATTACTACTCATCAACCTTAAATATGGTGACAGCTCCTGTTGGCAGCACTGTTTATTTTGTGACCACCTTTTCAGCTCTGCTGTCAAATAGAGTTTTTTTCCTCCTTCCCAAGAAAACAACCTTTCTCTGTGACCAGCTGCCGAGAACAAACCTCCTCTCCCTCCCCTCCCCAGTCCTGAACATGCCATCCTTATTTCCTTGCCAGTGAAATTCTGTCCTTATAAATAGAGGCCAGGCTGGAGTTATTGATATCAAATTTTAGGCTGCTCGAAGGAGAGAAGGTCTATACTGCTTCTCTGGTTTCCCTCTTGATAGATATTGTGATCCATCTGTCAAAAATGTTCTCAATTTCCTGTGACTGTCAGTGGTTTCCCTCTCTACAGAAATATTTCTCGTTGCAAAGGTTTGTTTGGAACTACCAACCTACATCCTCTGAAAATCCTGATGGAGATGTTACTTAGTAATTTTTTAAAATTATTTCTTTAGTAATCTAAGTCTGTGAAAAGAGAGCTTGGAAAGCTATAAAACAAATTGTCTTTTACCACCCCTTTCTCATTGAAAAAAATATTAAACTCTCCCAATTTTCAAATAATAACACACAAAACTCTATCAATATAGCTGAAGAAGAGTCATTATTGCTTGAGGGAAAAAAAATCCCTGAATAAACACCTCTGAAAAATAAGAAACAAAGATTGTTAGAGAATTAAAGGGTTTCAGAGTTTAAACACTAGAACCCACAACAATAAACACAATTTAGTGTAAATTGCTTCACTTACACAATAAAACCTGAGTCATTAAGTGAGAGAAGATTTAGGGGATAAAGAGGAAGGGAGGAAGGGAGGAAGGGAGGAAGGGAGGAAGGGAGGAAGGGAGGGAGGAAGGGAGGGAGGAAGGGAGGGAGGAAGGGAGGGAGGGAGGGAGGGAGGGAGGAAGGGAGGGAGGAAGGAAGGAAGGAAGGAAGGAAGGAAGGAAGGAAGGAAGGAAGGAAGGAAGGAAGGAAGGAAGGAAGGAAGGAAGGAAGGAAGGAAGGAAGGAAGGAAGGAAGGAAGGAAGGAAGGAAGGAAGGAAGGAAGGAAGGAAGGAAGGAAGGAAGGAAGGAAGGAAGGAAGGAAGGAAGGAAGGAAGGAAGGAAGGAAGGAAGGAAGGAAGGAAGGAAGGAAGGAAGGAAGGAAGGAAGGAAGGAAGGAAGGAAGGAAGGAAGGAAGGAAGGAAGGAAGGAAGGAAGGAAGGAAGGAAGGAAGGAAGGAAGGAAGGAAGGAAGGAAGGAAGGAAGGAAGGAAGGAAGGAAGGAAGGAAGTTGCGGAAGGAAGTTGCGGAAGGAAGTTGCGGAAGGAAGTTGCGGAAGGAAGTTGCGGAAGGAAGTTGCGGAAGGAAGGAAGGAAGGAAGGAAGGAAGGAAGGAAGGAAGGAAGGAAGGAAGGAAGGAAGGAAGGAAGGAAGGAAGGAAGGAAGGAAGGAAGGAAGGAAGGAAGGAAGGAAGGAAGGAAGGAAGGAATCAAAGAAAGCTCTTTTAAAGCAAACAGGGCATAATAATTTTCTCTTCCTCTGCTTATCTGCATGGGTACAGTCACAGATGTGGAAAACAACAGGATCATTTTTTCCAGTTTGAAACCTTAAGCCTCTGTCCTAAACATCCTGTGCAAGTAAGGATAACCCAGCAGAACTTCCAGAGACTCAAATGTCTTGGATGGCTACATTTAATTTCCTAAATAATGATGCAGAGATGAGATTTACAGACCAGTCCCACTGTCAAGAGCAACTGAGACAAGGAAGGATATTTGTATGAAACCGATTTCCCTTCCTTTTCCTTTTGCTGGCAGTAATGTCCAGCAGTCAGAGTACATAATTTGACACATTCTACTTCATTTAAGTTTCTATCAGTTTCTGCACTTGCTTCATATTTTCAGCTACTCTATCCCTTGTTTTTGTCCTAAAAAATGCTTCACAAAGAAGTATGAGCAGGAAACCCCCCATATGTCATTGCCTGGCAGCAAAACCTAAAAAGAAAACCCATTCACAGGGAGCAACAATGAAGCAGCATAAGACACCTTTATTCTGAAGTATTTTTATTTTAATGTGCTTCTATTGAGAAAACTGAGAATTTAATTTGGGCTTTACTACGATGCTGCATCATTAACTTCCAAACACCTCTAGAGCTTTTCCATTTCCCTGATTCTGTTCTTAAACCTGGAATTAGACTGCCTTAGCCTTGAGTTCAGGTGCAGTGAGTACTTCAGTCTCACACAGCTGTTCTACACCTCTTCCTTTAGATAAATGTATTTTTCATTCTCTCTTCTTCTTTTTTTTTTTTTATTTTTTTTTTATTTCTCAACTATCTGAGATTAAATCATCTGTACTAATTCTCTTTTTCACATCTGAACAATTAGTAGAAGACTGAAGGAAGATACCATTTGACAGCTATATGAATAACAGAGACAGCTATCAGAGAACAGAAATAAATTTTAGGGATGTCTTCAATTCTTTTTCATTCTAATTTGGAGAAGATTTTAAACCTTAAAAGTCTTAACCCCCTACATAATTTTGTGAAACCTAGCTTTTGCTGGTAGAGGTTTGGTTTTCATTTCATCTTCTCCACCACCAGTTGTTTTTACCAGTACTATTACAAGGACCTCATAAAACTTTCAGTGAGAAAGGCTGTCAAAACAGACAGAACTCCATGAGATATTTAGCTTTCAATGAAATGGATTTTTCTACTGCAAACCACTTTTTCTGACTCGCTTTGGTGAATGATAACAACTGTGAGGGATCTCTTACGTGGGAAGATTTAGGAGAGTGTATCTGTCACATGAATATTCACCTCAGTAACTCCTTGTTCTTGTAGTAACAAGATCTTTCTTATTCTCTCACCAAGCTCTACATCATCACCTGAAATGGAAGCTGGGTGTCAATGCCAAACTCAAATCAATAAAGAGCTGAAGCACCTGTATTGGTGCCAGAGGTAATGTTTCAATTAATCTTTCAGAATTAATGCCTGCTTCATTTCCAGGAAGTCCAGAGGGGTACGTAATGGACCCATTTTGTGCTATTTAAATAGGGTGAGAAAAACGTTGCTTCTGTAATTTGAATTACACAACTGCAGGAGGATTTGGGTAGGACAAACACCACCCTAAGGCAGTTTGAGGATGGGAAAGAGCAGTGAAAAGAGCAGTCCATTCTTATTCTCTTTTGCAACCAGGCAGAAAAGCGAAAGAAAATATTGTGCCTTCCCTGTGGTACCACCAGCAGCACAAAAATTTGCTGCAAATTCAGCCTAAAAGTAGTCACTGCCCCTGGTGAATGGTGGATTTGTTGGAACTCTCCAGCTGATCTGCTCTCAAGGTCAGGAATATTTGGAGTGGCATCAATCCAAATCAGTTGGAGAGAGGGAGAATTGTTGAACACTTCTGGATATGTCCAAGTCCATGTTGGTGTCTGCAAAAGCCTGGGCCCTGTGAGCTCTATAATTGAAGCTATAATCAAATCAAGGAATTCTGGAATGGTTTGGGTTGGAAGGGACCTTAAAGCCCATCCAGTCCCACCCCCTACAATGGGCCGGGACACCTTCCACCAGCCCAGGCTGCTCCAAGCACCTTCCAGCTCTGGCCTCACTGTCCTGCAGTTGCTTTTGTAGGAGTCAGGAGATTATAAAGCTCTGTAGAGGATGGAGAGGGAGCTTTTCTTCCAGCGTTGTTGGAGGCACTGCTATTACTTGGTGATTTCTTCCATTGTGAACACAGGAATGCAATGATTGTTTGCCTGATGCCTGATTGTGGTTTTGTCAATACAGAGCTCTCACTTGCCAACAACTAAGAAAGTAGCTCATTAACTCTTTTTTTTTTCTCTGCTATTAAACATATTTGAGTCTCTCTGCTGTCCCGTTAAGCCAAATAGCAGGAGGGCTCCTCATTACTCCATTCATTGTTTAGTAACAAAGCCTTGCAGGAGTCCAAATGAGTGGCTGAGTGTCACAAGTGTCCCCGCTGTTCCAACACAGCCCCTTGTCACAGCAAAACACTCCACGTGCTGCCTGCAGCAGCACACTGGGACTGCCACTGTGCAATTCAGTCCTGGCAGCTGCTGGAGCTCAGAAATTCAATACAACCCATTGTAAAATCACCACAAAGGAGGCAAATGGATCTGGAGTGGAAGAACCTCTCTGCAGTTTCATATTGATTCAAAATGAAGGCTGTTCATTATCATCAGAACATTGTGCATTTCTTTAAGTATTTAGAGTTCATTTTTTGAGATCTTATGTATTTCTGAAGAAGTCACAAGTGATTTCAATGCTATAGCATCCCTCAGAGTTTCTCAGCCTCTCATTGATCTGGGCCCAAAACCATTACAAACAAAATGGTTGTTTTCTCAGATATTTATATTCAAAAAAATAGGGAAAAAAAAAAAAAAAAAAAAAAAAAAAAAACCAGGGAAATTATTTGATATAATCTGAAAAAAAAAAACAACAAGAAAACATTCAAAAGGTACCAGAATCCACCACTGTAAGAAAAGCACATAGGTAGAATATCTTTGCTTGAGATTCATTTCCCTTCTAAAGCTTTTTGGAGTAGATGCCAAGGCCTGGCATGCCAATGGTTGATGGGGGATTGTGCAGAAGACACACAGAGATATTTGTTAAGAGGATTATTTTGCATGAAGCATTTCCCTGGGCACAGGAAGCTTTATTGAGGACCAAACCTAAACCAAGGTTTCCCTACAAGACCACGGACTTCTAGAGCATCTCTGGGCCATCACATTTTCCAGCTGACAACCTCAGGGTCTCTCTCAGAAGTAAGCAAGCAATCAACTGTATTTTTGAAGTGGTGACATGCTTGTGAGTGGAGAGACACTTATACTAACAACAGTTCATGAAAGATGGTTTGTGATGAGGGAGTGATTTTGCCTTTTTTTTAAAGATCCGTTGGACTACTTTGGATGCTTTTCTAAAGTTCTGTGCAGTTACTGCCAACTTCTGTTCAAGTTGACATTTATGAACATTCTGAATTCATTTATGAATTCTGTACACGAAGTGCCTGAGCTCAGACTCATTCTAGCAGGAATCTGAGTAGAGTTAGGAGCAAGCTCAGATATTTAATTAGAAATAAAGAATAGTATTTGAAAAATAGAAAAAATATCTATCATTGCTTATGGCCCAGGTGAGCATTTTGTGCATTTCTGAGGTAGTCTTATATATTTTTCTAATTTAACCTTATCAAAATTTGGCAAATCATTGAGAAAAAATATTTTGGCACTGGCAACATTGCTACATCTAGAAGATATTTTACTTTTGTTGCTCCCATCAATCAGGGTGAGACACAGCCCTAATCCTACCCTAATGACCAGTAGAAAACACTGAAACAATTAAAGGAAGCCATCAGTTTTATTACAGAGTCTTAAAAATACATCTGGAACTTCCCAGGGTGTTAAATAGTCACTCAGCACTTGCCCCTCTCTGTCTTCACAGGACACAGAGTTTTTATCTTTTTTTGTATCCAACTGATGAAAGTATCTAATGAATAATTAATGGGAAGCACCTGCAGGACATGGAAGATTTGAAATTAAATCAATCAATTGGTATCTGCAATTCATGTTATTAACTTTCAGAATCCAGTGAGGGGAGGAAGAATGATCTGCATGTTCCTCCCCCAGTGCCAATGTTTGTACAGCCTAGGTTGGAATTCAGCTCAGCTTCACACCCAGAATCCCCATTAGGCCAGCAGAATTTCTTCACTTTTCTGATGCTGCCAGAATGTGGCCACAAGCACTTGTGGAAAACTCAGTTATGAGGTAGCTCCACTGCAGTTTGCAGCCTACAAGGCAATAAATGTTTCCTCCAGAACACCTTATGAATTCTAACTCTCACAAATAACAATATTATCACTGCTCGATGAGGGAAGACTAAAAAATTTTAACAATAAACAAAGCAAAAATGATACCCTAAAACACAAGCAAATGAACTGTTTCAACAGAGCTGGATAAAAACCAAGAAAACATTAAGAAGGGTAAAACCAGGACAGTGCAGTACTTAAAAATTTGGGTTGCTTCAACCCTTCAAGATCCAATAAGCTTCCAAGGTGTGTCTATTTTATGAGAATAGAAACCCATTAGATCCCATCATACACATGCAAATGCAATATTGAATAAAAATATTGACAGTTAAATACCAAGTATACTTAATCACGTGTAAAAGGGAAAAATTTGGTGATTTGAAAGCTTAAGAATAATTTGGTGATTCAAAATCTCTAAATATACACAGTACCTCATGCTACATTAAACCAAACCCACTGCAGTGTACCCCCACTGCCAAAAAAAATGAATTATTGAGACCTCTTGGGAGAGATAAGTCTTATCCAAAATCTGCCAACAAACATGCATTAACTGTCCCCCAGAGTCTGCTATTGCCAACAGGGCATGGCACAATTCTAATGAAATTCATGGAAGGATAAACAATACTTTTTTGGCTTGTTGCATGTTGTCTCTAAAGATTTATCTCCATACTTGTCCATTTTTGTGCATTGTACAAGGTCATAAAGCCCAGCACATCCAGAGTGACAGAAAATGGGGCTGCTGGAACACCAATTATCCCATTTTCTTCCAGCAAGGCAGCACTAACTATCCAAATGCAGTTGCTGGCAGAGGTTGGTCAGTCTACTTTGTTCTCACAGAACTTCAGTGCCTGAAGCCTCCTGTATAATTTATTCCAGTGCTTCCCAACTCTTACATTAACTAACCAAACATGGTTTTAATATCAAGTTGTGTCACAAAAAGATTATGGTTTAAGCCACAGGTTTCTACTTTCTTCACAATAGATGGGAAAGTGGAAAATTTCCTTTCCCTTTGAAGCTTGTTACAGAAACCATGGTTTTCCTTCCAGAGTAAATATGCAGGAGAAAGTTACAGAGAATTAATGATCTTGTAGTCCCTCTAAGGACTTTGAAATAATCCAAATAGCCCTCACTAAATTAATTATTGGATTTTCTCTAATTAAAAATTGTTCATAAGAAATGGCTTCCAACAACAGAAGGGAACCTTGACATGCCTGGAGAAAAACTGTTCCTGCACCTTCAGTGTTTGATCACCAAAGTATAGTAAGAGGAACATTTAAAAGGCCTCACAAAAGCCAAAACAAAGGTGCTCTACAGGTGTAATAAATTTATTGATCACAGTTAGTCGAGGCAGATTTCCTTAACTTGTGGCTAAAAATGTGCTTTTTTCTCACACTGCAAGATCTGAAATGATTTGCACCTAGTGCAGGCTACCACTCCTTTTTTGCCTTAGCTCCATTGCCTGTTTCAGTGTTCCTAGCACGATTTCTTTAGGAATTCTTGATTTTGTATCTGGTCATCTTTAGCTGAGCCCCCTAGCAAGGGAGGGGGGCAGAGTGGGAAAGAGGAGGCTGAAGTGGTCCCAAGGCTGACAGAGCTCCAGGAGTATTTGGACAATGCTCCCAGGGATGCACAGGGTGGGATTGGTGAGTCCCTTCCAGCTTGGAATATTCTGTGATTCTGTCCTATGATTCTAAAACTTTTCTTTAGCTTCAGTTGTGGAAGGAGTGCTGTGGTGCAACTCTCTGGAGTTGTAACTATTCGAATTATGGGCAGAGTGAGTGCTCTGCTCCCACCAGAAAATGGGAATCTGCTCTCAACGTTGCTGTTCACCCTGAAATGAGGCTGGAGCAGCATGGCACTGGGAGTGGAATGATGTCTGCATTTGACTGTTCTAACCTGGAGAGAAGATTAAACACACAGATAAAAATGGAACCAATGCAGGCTGCTAGTTTCCTTGTAGTAGCCAGAAGAGATAATTTTATCTGAATTGAGAGGGTGCATTGCCTTTTTATGTAAATGTACATACTTCTGACATGAAAAAAACAATAGGAGAAATTTACACTAATAATACTTTTAATTATCCTATGCTCAGTGTTAATTGAAGTACTTGGTGTAAGTGCTGTATAATTGACAAAGAAATAACAAATTCGTGTTAAAAATCCCCATTGAAATCCCCTTTGAAAAACAAATGTGTATTTGCTAGAAATCTCTCTCCTCTTCTAAAAATAGTCTGGTGAAAAAATATATCAGTGCAGTGAGAAGATATTCCTGCAGAACTGAAAGATATAATTTTTCGTGCACCATCAAATTGCCAAAAGCTGTCATTGGAGGAAAATATTATTTT
>NC_071579.1:6965379-7162879 GCF_024509145.1 Vidua macroura
TGTTCTTCTTTCGAGCTCCCTTTTGCTGAAGAATGTAAATTTAGAGGATCTTCTGTTCCTAATCCCCATCCCTAGTGCATCGCCTCCCCATCCCTGGCAGTGTCCAAGGCCAGGTTGGATGGGGTTGGAGCAACCTGGGCTGGTGGAAGGTATCCCTGCAATGGCAGGGGTGGCACTGGACAGGCTTTAAGGACCCTTCCAACCAAAACCATTCCATGATTCCAGGATTCCATGATAATGCCACCATTGTTATGCTCAGTGCTTTAGCATTATTTCTTGAAAGACTTGGCAATAAAAATGTTTTCCTTTATCCTAGTCTGAACCTGTTTAAGGAAAAAATAAAGGCAGATATTAACATGTGGCAATTGTCCCATTTTCACAGCACAGCAGAGTAAGATGCAATGACACCAAAGTCACCAAAGAAGTGTGGTTTCTGTTAAACCAGATCATTACAAATTGGTATTTTATTCTTTTATTTCTGGGCTGTCAGAAAGTCTGGACAAACTCTGGATTTAAGAGGAAGAGGTTAATTAAGTAGATATTTAATAGTTTTGTAGCATGAAGGAGATATGTCTTACCTAGCTGTTATAAAATAATATCTCATGCATTTTTACGTGAAATGAAGTGAAAGGTCCTAACAGATTTTTCTGGGAATTGCTGTCACCTCTGGGTTATTAATCACCTTTATAAAGCAGCACTCCAGATAACTGTTTGGATGAAGTTAAACAAGTCCATTTAGGAAGCACATTGACAGTTAAAAATATCATCAGCTGATGAGGCTGGTGATATCTGCAGTGCCAAACCAGGTCCTGCTGAAGACTGGGAGCTGAAAGGGCCTAACTCAGATGGAAACCCACCATGCCAAAAGAATACAGGAACTTGGAGAGTGAGAAGGATGAAATTCTCCATGCTGAAATTGAAAATTTTAAATATAAAATTTGAAATATAAAAATACAATATTAGTTTAGGGGGGGAAGATATTTTTCCTTATTTTCTCTTTTTTTTTCTTTTTCTTTTTCTTTTTCTTTTTCTTTTTCTTTTTCTTTTTCTTTTTCTTTTTCTTTTTCTTTTTCCTTTTTCTTTTTCTTTTTCTTTTTCTTTTTCTTTTTCTTTTTCTTTTTCTTTTTCTTTTTCTTTCTTTTTCTTTTTCTTTTTCTTTTTCTTTTTCTTTTTCTTTTTCTTTTTCTTTTTCTTTTTCTTTTTCTTTTTCTTTTTCTTTTTCTTTTTCTTTTTCTTTTTCTTTTTCTTTTTCTTTTTCTTTTTCTTTTCCTTTTTCTTTTCCTTTTTCTTTTTTTTCTTTTTTCTCCCTTTTCCTTTTCCTTTTCCTTTTCCTTTTCCTTTTCCTTTTCCTTTTCCTTTTCCTTTCCATTTCCTTTTCCTTTTCCTTTTTTTCTTCTTTTCTTTTAAATTTTCTATTTCATTTTTCTATTTCCCCTTCCCCTTCCCATTCAAACCTTGATCATTAATTTTATCAACAATTATTAAGTCATTTTTATTCATTCAGTTGTGTAAATATGTGCTTATGTGTAAAATAGAGATAGAAATCTGCATCCATATGTATATGCGAAAAAGTATTTTATGTTTGTGAGTATTTGTAACCTTTAAACATAAATAAATATGGAAAGAGATGTTCTGGGAGGTCCTTGGAGTCCTCCTGAGCTCTGGAAAGTGTCAGTCCCAGGCAGTTTTGGGAGCACCTGGGGCACAGCCATGGCCAAAGCAGGGATGGGACGAGGCTCCCTTGGGGTCATTATCTTCCTCTGTCTGTTTTATTTTCAAGTTATTAAACACTGTGGTTATTCTTCTCCTCAGCTCTTTATTTGTGCCTGCAGCCAGCAATGAAAGTCAGAAAAAATTAATCAAAAGAGATGTTTAACTGACTCCTTTAGTCCCTTTTCCAATGAGAAATTAATTGGGCAGGCACTTCTTTAAAGAGCGAGATCAAAGATGCTGAGTGCTGCAATCATGAAATCCATCCAGTAACAATTGATAAAGTGCCAAGATATTTCTTGCCATGTCAATCACACACTCACACCTCCCAAACCTATCCAAAGAGACAAACAGGAAGAACCAAAACCAAACTGATACACAAGTCAAAAAAAAAAAAAAAAAAAAAGAAAAAAACCCAAACCTAATCCAGAATTAGTATTAATACAAAATATTGCAAAGGATTCAGGAATCTTTCTAGAAACAAATGAAACCATCCATGTCAAAATGTGAACTGTTCAATAATAATAATAAAATATCAGGGAAGGAAAAATAGAAAATATTTTTGGGAATGAATTTATTTGGGTGTCCGTAGTAATTGCACGGGTATGGAAAAATATAAGCATGCTCCATCCTAAGTGGGGAGAGAATGGGCCCAAAAGTGCTGAAAATAGATAAAAGTGCTGAGGATACAGTAGTATAGATGATAGAACAATACAGGAAATATAAAAAATTTAAAAGGGCTTAAGATGAATAGTTGGTTCGATCAGTGGGAGGCAGTTTCTTGTTCTCCAAAATACAAATTTATATTTTATGCCCATTTGCCCCCATACAAATCCTTTATTTATAACAATAGAGCCACCTTGCATTTGCTTGGAGATGGAGACACACAACCTCTTAGTGCATCTGTCTCAAATGAAAAACAGGGGTTAAAGCCATGGCAACTGTGAAAATTAAAGTCAATCAAATTTAATCATTAAATCTATGAAAAAACGTATTTTCATAATGTGCTTCGTGTTTAGCCAAAAGAGCATCAAAAATATGCTAAGAATTTCTGGTTCTGGGTAAAAGTATATCTGAAATTGTTACCTGGTTAAAATTACAATAAGATTAATATGAACAGTGAAGTTCTTTACCCTATATTTTGCTGATTATATCTCATGAAGTTCCTGATTAATAGAGTTTTCCACAACTGACTTTCTTCCTAGGAAAAAAAATCCCACTCTGGTAATTCCTTGTTTCACTTCCACTTGTGAATTGCAGCATTTGCTCCACAATGTGGATTGGAAGCTTTGTCTGGCAGTGTATTACTGAATCAAAGTTGATTCATAATTAAAACAAGTATTAACAACTGCTGCCACGTAACTCATCCCATTACATTCCTTCCCTGAAAGAAAATAAAAGTCATGTCATGCATTGTTTATTCTTGAAAGGGAAAAATTTATTACACTCACAGTCTTCCCTTGTAATAGCTTTTAGAGCAAATAACTTTATTTTCATCTCATTTTTGTGATGGAAACTGAAGTTCCATATGCATTTTCAGTGACAGCAATATAAAATATCCTGAGGCATTTTTCCAGTCCTGTTTTGTGGTGCAGTTCTGTTGGAGTTTAAATGCATGGGTCAGGTTTTGCCCAGTTTAGAATCAATGTAAAGAGGATAAATAAAGTACCAAAATTCTATTAAAAATTGGTTTGGGCTTAAAAAATTATCCTTGTTTATAATTTGAGAGATAAAATAGTCAGAAAATAATTTGAGGGTTAAAATAGTCAGAAAATAATGCTTTTAATTATCACCAGCTGAGCTTTGTACCATTAACTGGCTGGTAGGGAATTTTTTTGTATTACATCAATTATGCAAATACATCACATTAAAAAAATACTTGTGCTCGCCTCCAAAACATTTGGATAAATTTCCTCTTTTTTTGTAACCTATAAAGTTTATTCAGGGTATTTAATCTTGATGGTTTTATCTCTTCATTTTAAAATACAGTTTAAATGCATAGTCTATGAATAGTTTTTTGGGTCTGTGGTTCCCAGTTTTTGATTATGCTTCTGGGAATATGAAAAGATCCTGGAATCACAGAATATCCTGAGCTGGAAGGAACCCACAGGGATCATGGAGTGAAACTCTTGGTCTTGCACAGGACACCCCAACAGTCCCACCCTGTGCAGAAGAATTATCTCAATTTTGCATAGAATTCATTTCCATATAAAGCAATCCATTTGAAATCCAGGGATGTGGAATCTGCTGGCAGGGGATGAGGGAAAAATGTCCATTTCTGAATGGAATATCTACTGAACTGTGGATACATTAAACCTCACCAAAGCACAAGCTCTTGTATCCCTGGTCATTTTGAACTTAAATTCTCACTGGAATCAAGCTTTGCTTCTTATAATTTTATAGCTGAGTTAGGTTTTTAAGAATAATATTTAATATATTTAATATTCCTCATCCTTCTCTTTGTTTAAAGCATTCATATTTCCTGAATTATGTCTGTATAAGCTCCCAAAGGCAGTTCTGGTGTTGCTGTTCAGAAATATGACTTTAAAATGCAGAGTGACCACTCAAGTACAGAATGAGAACTTAAAAACTGCCAGCCTAAATTATGGGAGATGGAATGTGCTTTTCCCTGAGTTAAATCCTCATCAGCTTCTACCTGGATAAACAGGAGCCAAGTTAAAGAGAGCTGCACTTACAAGAACATCTTGTGCTTAAGCTCAGTGAAAACCATCCTGACCTTGACTAATGGGCTTTATCCTCTCATAAAATACTCTCCTCAAATTAAAAAGAAGGAAAAAAAGTAGTCAGCACAGCAATTTCTCCAAGTCAGAAAATCTCTGACAGGGAATTCTTATACTGATGTCCTCCCCTCTTTCAAATTATAGGAAAATGTGTGCAGGAGGGGCTGGATTCAAAATGGATTGGATGAAAACATGCCAGTTCTCTTGAATCCAGGAAAATTCAGAGAGCCAAACAAATCAGGATTAGTGGAGAAGGAGGGGTGGAATCCATGTGTGTGGCAGCAAGTGGGTATTGCTGAAGGAGTAGGAGGCTATAAAGGCATGAAGAAACAAAAATTATGTCTCTTCTGGACAGCAGCTTTTAGATCTTTCCATTCTAGTGGCATCGTAGCAGCTCCATGGAGCTGGCACTAATGGAAAAGTGGGAGGGAAAGCACTGGTTAAA
Source organism: Vidua macroura (assembly GCF_024509145.1). Lineage (NCBI taxonomy): Eukaryota > Metazoa > Chordata > Aves > Passeriformes > Viduidae > Vidua > Vidua macroura. The sequence goes on from NC_071579.1 coordinate 6,970,276, forward strand.
TGGCAAAAATCCAAATTTAATTTGTGTACAAAGGCTTTGGTGGCACACTTTTAATCACTGTTCATTGGTCTTCCTTCACAATTTGGATGATTCTTCCCCAGTCATTCACACAGCATCAGCTGAGTTGCATATCTCCATCCAGTTCCTGAAATGGGAAGCTGCTGCATTCCTTCTTTTCTGAGTTCCAGCTTCCCACTGGCTTTCTGTCTTTCCCACTGTGACCCAGGAGCTGTGGCAGTGATTTCTGTGTGGTCAGCAGGCTGAGTGAGTTTGTTCCACCAGCTGCCAAGGCTGACCCAACGTGCTGCTGGGAGAGAATAATCCACAGCCTGTGCTCTGCCCATTCCTCTTGGGAATGCAGCTCCATCTCCTTAGGCAGGTGAAGAATTTCCAGGGAAGACATAGGAAATAACTGAGATGGCTTCATTATCTGAATTTCCTTCAGTTTCTTTGAAATTGAGTTGAATTTCCTTCAATTTCCAAACAAGAACAAGCTTTTTCAGACTTTAACAAAGTCCAGGTTTCAGATCCCAAGCAAGGTTTTTTTTTTTTTTTTTTTGAATTTGAAGCAGAACAGTCCACACACTTCACGTTGTTGAAAAACTCCAGAGTTTGCATCTCTTCTCTTAAGTCATTCCATTCATTGAAAGTGCTCAAAGCAAAAACATCACACCTGGTAAATCTTGTGACAGATTCAGAGTGCAAGAAATAGGGTGCTTAAAGAATCTGGGGTGAATTGAAGGTTTATTAAATGTTATTTCACCCAACACTGCAGGTAGCTCCCTGTCTCTCACACTCACCTTCACTGCTAACACAGCTCTTTCTGGAAGACAAAGCATGACTCAAGCTTTTAAAATTAAGACACATTTTCTGATTATTTTCACATCAAAAACACAGCATTGTTTTTCTCTGTCTAATATTGTATAAAAATATTGTGCTCCATGTAGCCACTGATGGGGCTTTTTCCTCAGCTGACACAGGATGGGAATTAATAACATTTTCAGATATCTATTAGTAGAAGGAAATTAAGAAACCTCTAAGCATGGATTAATAGAATTAAAAGGGAAATTTTTCAGATTTTCACCATGATGAAGACTGAGACATTAGTGTCAACAGCAGCACAAAATAATTCTGTAAAAATCCTGAAGAATCACCTTCCTGACTTCTTTTTATAAAGTTATTTTGCACAGGGAAGTTTATGAAAATACAGGGAGACCTTAGAAGTCATGGGTTTGCCTTTCTAATTTAATTTCAGCTGCCCTAAAGACAGTGGGAAGCAGAGCTTCTGCTTCCTTGGTGTCTCTGGCACTTGGAGTCAGGAGAACCATGAAACGAAGCAGTTCTGAACTCAGACTTTGTTTGTTTCTGGTTTTGTTTAACTCTTACCAGAACACAATTAATGATGGTGAGAAAAAAATAGTTTTCTCCAAAATATCACTTTCCACCTCATTTATGTCTTCTTTCTTGAATTTAAAAAAAAGACCAACGAAACAACTTGCTTTATATTAAATGATAAGAATTTTATACATTTTTCTTGGCATAATACATGCAAAGGAAACAAAAGGTAACAGTCATGTGAAGAAGGAAAAAGGAGATACAGCCAGCTGCAAGATACTGCCTTTTTCCTTTTTTTCCCTAGTAAGTTAGGGATAAAACCCTTCTGGGGTTGGGAGGAGAGTATTTCCTTCTCCCTGCCTCTGGCCACGTCCCCACCCAGGGCTCTGCCCAAGGCAAGGCCACTGATGTGCTGGGGAGGTTTCTCCTTAAAATTCCATTCCAAATTATTGAAGCAAAGTTATCTGGAGTAAAAATTCTTGCAGTAATCCCTGACAAATACCCCTTTGTCTTTTTTTTTTTTTTTTTTTTTTTTTTTTTTTTTTTTTAACTTTATTCATTGTAAATAATTCAGTTTGCATAATTCAGGTGCTGTGTGGACAAGCTGCTGATCCTTGGACATCAAATGATTTACTGACTTAATAATTTTTCTTTAGGTCTTGAGAGTTCTTCAGTGCCAGGTTTTCCATATCCTGTGAATCAGGTATTTCATAAAGAATGTGGATTACACTTAATGCCTAATTTCAGACTTCATACAGAAAATTAAATAGATTCATAACTCAAGCCTGTCCTAAAGAAAACAGTTGCACATAGGAAACATATTCTCAGTATAGCTTAAGGGACAATTTCTTGAGAAAATTTGCAGCAGTAAACAAGTGTGGAGTGAAAGTCTGTCTTAAATTCTTTAAGATCAAAATGATGACAAAAAGTGACAAAAGCAATTGTGATTTTACAAAGATTTCTCAGTCAAAGACATCAAACCAAATTTAGTGAAAGACTTGTGAATTAAGAGTTTGAAAGCTGAAGTTGGGTGGTTTAACTCTTCTGTTACAGTCTGCAGCAGATCCAGGAGGAACATGGCATTCCCAATCATGGATACAAAATGAACAGGGAAAAGAATTAGGGAGGATTCCAGGGTGCCCAGAGAAGCTGTGGCTGCCCCTGGATCCCTGGGAATGTCCAAGGCCAGGCTGGATGGGGCTTGGAGCCACCTGGGCTAGTGGAAGGTGTCCCTGTCCATGGCAGGGGTGGCACTGGATGGGGTCTAAGGTCTAAGGGGTCTAACCCAAACCATCCTGGGATTCCATGATTCCATCCTTGCTTTAAAATACAGCATGGTGCCAATCCAACCAGATAAAAACTGCAGGAAACAACTCATGGTGCTGTTATTATGAAATCAGCAAAAGCACAAGGATGCACAGCATTTATCATCCATTATTAAAAAAGAGATCCACTTACAAGAATTAATTAATCTAAGAAAGAGCCACCAGAAACCATTTAACACAAAGTCTCAGAGGAAATCCCCGTGTTTTTGTTGATGTGTGCAGACACTCAGAGCATCATCTTACCTCAGGACAGGTCAGTCCCCAGGATCAGTTTGCCATTCTCAAGTAAATTGAACTTTTAAAGAACTTTGATATCCTCCTTTCTTCATATTAGCAGAGCTCTCCTCTCCAAAGGCTGCCAGTTATCCTTTTATCCTCCCCTGCCTTTGATACTGGACCAGTCAGAGTAGAGGATCTGTCTGAATTCACATTTTCTCGTTACATTTGTAGTTTCTCTGATGGGTAAATAAACACTGGGTGTAATCCAGAGGCACAAAGAGTCTGGGGAGAGGAAGAAGAAGAACTGGAAAGTGGTGGGTTGTAGGGAGGACTGAGTGTGAGGTAAATGACATCCTGAGGGAGCAAAATGAGCTCCCCCTGCCTCCATCAGCCACTGAGGACGTGCAGAACTGGGGTGGGAAGGGACAAAATAAATGTCTCTAAAGCAGAGGGGGACTGCCAGAGCCCCACACCTTGGGCATCATCTACCTCATACCAAAATCCTAAAATATAAAAGGAATCTTCAGGTTTGTATTTATCGCCTCCAATTCTTCTTATGTGCTGAATTATTCCTTCATTAATATGACAAAGAACGTTGGATAAGGAGAAGTAATTTTCATTTCTAAATTTCCAGGAGGGACATTGGTTACTGCCATGTCCCACAGGGACATAATACACATTTTCTTGTCTTGAATGAGTTTTGTGATAACAGGAAAACACCACCAGAATCAATCTTATACAGCAAATTGAAATAATGACACAGGGAAAATAAAGCCCATAAATTAAGAACAAGAGAACAGGTGCTGAGTTACAAATTTGGAGCAAATTTTCTAGGCTCTGGTTGAGTTTCCATTCAGCCCATTCAGGTTTCTGTAAAAGATGTTATCTTAATAACTATGGATCACTTTCTACATGACAGAAGCATTTTCAAAATCTATTAAACTTCCTCTCCACTAACGAACCTCTTTTTGCCTTAAGGAGAAAGGAAATGAGCAAAATGCAGTCTTTTCTGTAATAACACAAAATTTTGCTTCAATGGGAAAATGTTATTCTAATAACCATCTGTGAGATGAGGTAATATACATTTGTATCATGAAAGCTTTGATGATTGAATTAAATATAAAAATTAATATCATTGCAACATATTTCTATTTATTAGTTGAAATGTGTGCAGCATCGGCAGCAATGAAATATTTTTAAGACAGAGAAAAAATAATAAATAATTAAAGATAAACCACTCTCCCATGAAATCCATAAAATTTTAGTTAACTTGTAATTACCTCTAAAAACACTTATACTGAGTATAATTTTGAATTACTCTGCATCACTCTGGTCTGATAAAAATTTTGATTCTCTATAAGGGAGTGCAACTTAAAGTTTTTACCTCCTCTTTAGAACATCAAGTATCAGCAAGTCCTAAATTTTCCCCAAGTTAAATGCTTCCTAAAGAATGAAGTGTATCTCAAAATATTCCAGTTAAAGACAGAAGAAAAAAATTGCCATGAATTAAAAAAAAAATAAATAAAAATTACAACATCTGTGATTTTAGGAAGAAAATTGATAGGGTTGGGCTCTGATCAACCTGATGAGGGGAAGGTGTCCCTGCTCATGGCAGGGGTGGGAATGAGGTGGGCTTTAAGGTCCCTTCCAACCCAAACCAATCTGAGATACTGGGATTTTATGACTAAAATAATTTTACTCCAATTAAAGTAAAAAATTGTCTTCTTAGATGTTTTTCATTAGTAAATATTATGCTGCCTTAAATTATTTTAAAATATTAGAATTTTAATTGCAGCTTTAAAGCTGCAATTCAAATATTTTAAAATATTAAAACTTTATTATTAAAACTTTATTATTAGAAGAAATTATGCATCAAGCATTTTTGAAAGTGAGAAAACTGTGTATGCACCTATCTGCAAAAAAACAGAATAAACTCAGACAGAAGTGAAGGTGTATTTCCCTTAAACACCAGCGTTTTGAAGGCTCTTGTTTTACAATCTGCTGTAATATGGAGTTTTCAGACAGGTAGGAGAAAGTCTGTGAACCTGCCTGTGAACTAAAATATTATTGGGACTGCTAATTGTGTTTTTAGGCTGCAGATTTAGGCTGCAAAAAGTCCAAAAGTTGGTATAAATGGTATCACTCTGGTGGCCTCCCAGAAAAGGTAATTTTTTTGGCTATTGCCTGAAATTTGTGGGTGGAGTTCCCAGAGAGTACCCTCAGATTATAGTCTCCAGAGGAAGTTAAACGTGAATTTCCTGTTTCAATTGGGTGCCATTGATACTGATGTGGGTGCTGGTTACCCAAATAATGTTAAATTGGGTCCTCTAAGCAGGTCTTACCCAATTCTGTTCTTCCAGTTTCTCTGATAAACACTGAAAATTTGTTATTAAATAAATAAAAATAAATAATGATAATAAATCAATAATTTGCTACAGGACATTCAGCAATTCCAGAAGCAGTGAAAGCGGCCGTTAAAGCCATGTAACAATTTTAGTTGTCTTTGTAAAATTAGGAATTGTTTGGTTTAATTGTGCTTTGCTTGCCAAACTATGTAAAAAGTCCTGTTTGAATGTTAAAGTTTTAATTTAACCTTGGTTGCCAGTTAATAGATAGCAGCTATTTCTTGTGAGAAAATCTACAGGGTTTTTCAGTCTATTGTTTTGCTAAAATAGATCTTCTAATGCCTAAAATGCCATGGTAAGCAAGCCCGGAGCACTTAATAAAAGCAAAAATCTCAGGTGAAAAACAGAAAGTGAACTGAAGACTCAACTTTAAAAATTCATTTGAGTATTGAATGTATAATTCTGGAGTTAAATACTTATTTATAGTGCAGGAAACAACATGATTACTTCATCAAATACTTTGGAGATGAAAAATTATTTCCCAAGGAGAATTTCAGTGTGCAGCCCATAAGAGGGTGAAGGAAATAATTCCTCTCTCTCTGCACTTGCTGAGAAAGACAATGTCCTTTAATACTTTAGCCACAAAATCCCCTCTCTAGATGATGCTTGTAAACCCTGGAGATTATCCTTATGAAATGGCTGAGCAGCCACAAACAGATTTGAAATCTTTAAATCTGTGTCAAACTCTGTTCTTTGGAGGATTGCAGGACTGATCTTTTCCCCAGATTTTCTGAGGAATTCTCCTGACACCATCTCTTCTGGACTCAACTCTTTTTTTTTTCCTTGCCTCTTACAAAACAGAGGGACTTTGTCTAGTTTTTAAGAAACTGCTGGAGATCAGAAATACCAAATCCTCTGGGGCAGAAAAAAGGTTAAATTTAGTGGTTATTTTCAAACACATGTCACCTCTTCCAACCTAATTCCTGCCCAATTAACCAGGCTGAGATGTAGATGATCTTCCTTGAATCTATCTCCTCCCACAAAGCTACTCTCAATAGCATTCTTGTCCTTATGTCCTGGGACAGAAATAATTTGACACCTGATTCTTCAGGATGTGCTGAATAAGTGCAAATAACATGCAGCAGAAAATGTTCCTCTGAAGATGTGCAGAAGTGTGAGGATGCAATCCAGACAGAGCCCAGAGAAGCAGGGGTTAAGGACCTGTAAATCCAGTACAAAGCCTAATTTAACCAGTTATTGCATGATCTCTGTTAAAAAGTTGGATTAGTAAAGCTGTCAAGGGTTGCTACCACATAAACAAGTGATACCTTCATGTGGATGCTTTGCTAAATTCCTGGTATCTAAGGGAAAATATGTTAATTAAACTTTAAATGAGGAAAATCAGGTTGTATTGAGCAAACAGATGTAAAAGGGCTGCTGGGAGATCTGGTTTGAGGAGGAATTAGCACTTCCCAGTTATCTGCAGTGCAACTCCACAGCCTTGGGTTCATCAGGAATTCTATTGCACTGCCCATCTCCACACATCAGTAAGCAAATAACAGCAAAATCCTATTTCAGGTTGAGATATTTGGAAATGTGTCCCAAAATTTAGGTATTGGTGACGTGGTTTGATGGTGTGGTTAGCAAATATTGTGCTTTAAAGTTTTTCTCATGCCTAGAAGTACTTTAAATGTAATTTTAAACTTTTTAATTGATTTTTTAAGATTGAAATAAAATCTCAATGCGAAGATGTGCATGAAATTATCATGAGAAATTGTATAATATACTGAAAACTAACTAGAAAGGAATTTTCTTATTTATTTAATTTACTTTGATTTTATAAAGCATTTAATAAATGTAATATATTAGACTTTGTTCAAAAACATTTGCAAGCTGGTTTTGCCTGAAGATTTATAGTGCTCTACTCCTCTGGTATTCAGTGATTGTGATGGAAATAATAAATACATTCTAAGTTATTCCGTAATTTAGGAGAATTTCCTCCTCTTCACCTGTGAAAAATAAAAAACTGACTCAGTTCTATTTTCATACAGAAATATCATATGTCAAGTGTGTGCAGTCATACAGAAAACCCAGCATAGAATCAAAAAATCATGGAATGGTTTGGTTTGGAAGGGACCTTAAAGCCCATCCAGTGCCACCCCTGCCACAGGCAGGGACACCTTTCACTAGCCCAGGATGCTCCAAGCCCCATCCAAGAAAATAAAAATATTTATTTAAGGAATTACCCTCTCCTGAGTGATTATGATGAGTCGATCTTGCATCTGAAGTAGCTGCAATTAAATTATTTTAAAATATTAAAACTTTATTATTAAAAAAAAAAGCTAAGATTTTTTTGTTTGTGGCGTTTTTAATCTTTTATGCATCAAATCGAATTTGTTACTGCCACAAGAAGAAATACAGGTGCTTTATTGCATTCATTAGAGTATTAAGGTGGGTAAGACTGATAACCAGCCTAAAATAATTCTGTGAGCACTGCTGATAACTGAACCTGGCAATAGCTCACAGATCTTGCAGAAGAACAGGATTTCCATAATTTAGAGCGGTAATAAATAAAAATCTCTAACAGCTATGCCAGGATTAACATAGAATCATGGAATGGACAGGGCTGGAAGAGCCCTCAAAATCATCTCATTCCCACCTCTGCCATGGTCCCTGTCCCTGCCCTGTCCATGGGCAGGGACACTTCCACTACCCCAGGCTGCTCCAAGCCCTGTCCAGCCTGGCCTTGGACACTGCCAGGGATCCAGGGGCAGCCACAGCTTCTCTGGGCACCCTGTGCCAGGGCCTGCCCACCCTCACAGAGAACAATTCCTTCCCAATAGCCCATCTGACCTGCAAGAGAGACCCCAGATCCCAGTGCTAATGCTTTGAGAAATTTTTGGATTTGAAATTTTGGAATTTCTTGTCCAAGACTCACTCATCTATTTGCACAAGGATACTGTGTTTCTTTGTTTTAAATAGGAGCAATTTTGCTGGAATAAACTGAAGAGGCCAGATTGGCCATGACATTGGAAACCTTGGTGAAAACAAGCCTTCAAAGAGCCTTTTGTCACTGGACAGCTCTTAAGGCTCTCTCAAACTCTTAAGGTCTCAAAGACCTTCCTTCTGGTGCAAATTTTCCCTGCCCATGGAATGAGCTTTGAGTTCCTTTCCAACCCAAAACATTCTGTGGTTCTCTGACCACTCTGGTGGGTTTTATTCCCAGCTAACCAGGGAAAACACCCCTGTCAGATGAGCAGAAAATGTTTCTAACAGAAATCAATGTGTTGATGCCAAAGGCTCGTTTTTTCCAGCCCTCAATGTTGGCATTTTAGAAGAATTGATAAAATAAAATAATTTCCCTATCATTCCATTTATCGTCATTACTATTGGAAAACTTGACTTCCTGTGGGAGGATTTTGGGTTTTTCCTCTGCTCCCTCATCCAGCATCCTGTGGGTGTGGAGCAGTCAGGAATCAGTCAGGAATAATGCAAATATTGGCTTGCATTGTGAACTCTGTGTCCATGGGGGATTTATTTCCAGGGCCTGCTGTGCATTGTTCTGTCTGCCCCGAGCACCACTCAAAGGACATTTTCTAGTGAAATTTTATGGCGTGCCTGAAACTCTCCCAGCTTTCTAAAACAGAACCAAGGACATGCCTTGCAATGTTGTGCTCCTTAAGGTCAGGTTTGTGAATGGGACAAGGGTTAAATTGACTTTTTGGAGCTCTTCCAGCACAATCTGCTGTTTTCTGCCTTCTGCATGACACAGCAGGTGGCAAGGCTTGTGTTCACCTTTTGTATCACATCTTGTAAGTGTGGAAGGAGCTTTATTTTTAACTGTGTCAGCTGCACAGCCTAGTCAGTAGCTCACTGGGACACATCACACTCAAACACAGTGTGATTTCTTTCTCAGATGCCTTGGTTGTACCTCTATAGGTGCAGAAATTTCTGCCTCCTGTTTCCAGAAATGACCAATCAGAGTTTCATCTTTAAAATAAATCAATCCTCTTTCTCCCCATAAAAAACTTCAACAAGCAAAATCTTGTCTCTCCAACAGCAGCCACAGAAAAAAGACCATTTTTTGACTAGAAATGCTGAAATTCAGCTTCAGTTGCTCCATCTGTTTCTGATAGGAGCTGAGATTTGATTTCATGGGATTCAAGATTAACCCCTCCTTATAATAATTTTATAAACTGTCAGAAGGTTTATGTGGTTTAAGTATTGTGCTTCTTTATTTTGCCCTATATAAATCACAATTATTAAAAAAAAAAAATACATTGTGTATAGATATGTTTAACTTACCCCAGCCAGAGAAAGGCAACTTTATACCTGCCCCATTCTCCACAGACTAATGCAGAGAGAGGGAAAGAAAAACACTCTGGCATAATGCTTGTGACACCAGCAACTAAAGTTCAAACTAAAGGGTTTGAAACCAGTATCTATTCCATACGTTTTATGCTTAAATCCATATTAGTGTCACACTTCAACTTATAGCTCCAAAAGCAAGAAAGAGCAAGTTCCTTTGTGAATTTTATCTCAGGTAAAGGAGTAAAAATGATGGTTAGGGAGATGAGGGCTCCACAGGTCTTGGTCCTCTTTTTAAATGTTAATTTTGTAATTGTTTGAATAAGTCAATCACAGCATTTCTGTTAAAATTTAAGCACAGAGGGAGTATTTACGGACAGGAGAAATGGGAGAGGGTAAGCACCAACTATGTTGTTATTTAGGAGCTTTATAATATTTCTAAAGAAAAGTTCCTCTCTTCCTGGTGTCTGTTTTCTTTGCTAGTGACATCAAAGTCTTTCATCATTCCCAAATCAATTTATGCTCTGAGAGCAGTAAAACCATGGGAGAAAACATGAAATCAGGTCTCTGCAGGGATGATCTCCTCAGAAAGGCTCTTCAGGTGTCACTGCCACTTTAGAGACATCAGGGGACAGCTGCTGGGAGGGTCTTTGCTCTTTTGCTTTGCTGCATGAATTCCATGGACTCTAAAAATGAGGTGATCTATTCTAAAAAAATATATTTTTTTTTATGGAGCAGGAACAACCAAGTGAATCTTCATCCTGTTATCATGAATTTCTCTAACAACTTTTCTGTCACCTGACAAAGAGGAACTTTGCTAAAAGCTTGGACACCTCATGGACTACACTTATGGACCCTATGGAAAAAAATACAGTGAAGTGCCACTGACTTTTCTGGAATCCTCAAGGTCTTTAGAGGTCATTATTAGCTGAAAAACTTACCCAAATATCATCAGCTTATGGTCATCGTGTATTCCCTTGCCACTTTTAAAGATACTAATTACAGGCTCTCATTCATTGCACAGAATATATATATTTTTTATAGGATTAAGGATGTTCCAGGAAGTGATGTAAGGATGGTGAGAGCAGGAGGCAATTCATATAAATGCACTACTTGATCTTTCTCCATTGAAAACAGAGAAAACAAAAGTTACATAAGGATTTTATCAGTTAGAATAATCAGATTTTACACTCAGTATTAAGACAATGGACAGTTAATAAATGATCTCATATTAAATCTATATTTGGAGTCTTACTGAAACAAGTTCATTTCTTACAAATACAAGAACTGCCACTGCTCTCTGTTTAAATCTGTCTGATCTACCAAAATAAATCCATTTCCAACCAGTCAAGCAAGATGAATCCCTGTGTAGTAATCCATTCAAGCATGCAGATAACATCCATTATTTGATAGCAGCTTGTGGAACATTTGCTCCCAAAAGAAGGCATGCACTGACAAGATAAATAAAGTACAAACGCACCAGTTTTAATTCATTAAAAAAAAAAACCTGTTTGCAGGAAAGCACTAATTTTCTCAAAGGTGACAAAAATAAGGTTTCACCTTGGATTAGAAATTACAGGTGGGTGTAAAGAGACAAGAATGTGAAATCCCACAAATAACTTTCAAAGTCAGTTCTTCAATCTGAATCACAAAATTTTGGATCTTAATTTTGCCTGTAGGTGTCTGTTGGTATCTTAAATTTCTTGCATTTTTCTGTTGTACTGGAACCACAGGATATAGCATCAGCCACAGGAATTGTGGTTTCACTCCTGAAAAGTGAGTGTCCTGTGCTTTGTAGTAGGTAACAGGGAATGATCAGCACGGGGATCTCTGGAACCTTTCCTGTCTGGACCCACCACCCACAAATTGTTATCAACCACAACCCACAGGATCAGGCATTCATGACAACCTGCTGGATTTTAAATCCCTGTCTCTGGTGCTACAAATGTATGTAAATATCCTAATTACCAAACTATTAATGAGATATGCCAGTTTGTGGCTTATCAGCATATGCAATGAGGTAAAGATGATTATCTGTGAGTGCTGCCATGGGTTACCAGCGATAAACAGGATAATAATGGGGCTTTGAGTGTCACATTCCTCCCCAAGCACCTCCTTTAGATCAAACAACACGAGCCCTTTTTGTCAATAGCTCCACCACATCTTCATTGGACGAGTCTCTTTTGTGTGCTTACCTCTGCTGGAGGAATTTTGGGGAAGCAAAGAGAAGACATTTAATGATTTCAAGGTGCAGAAGATGAATAGTTTTGTCATTATCTATTGATTGAACAGATATCTATGAACTATTCAAATGTTAATTTCATTGCTGTGAAATTAGGAGAAGCTCAGCAAACATCCATTTTAAGACGCTGGTGTAGAAAATGCCAATATCTGCAAAAAAAAATAGTTATAATCTATATATTTTTATATTTGTATGGGTGTACAAGGGGATAAGGAATCTATGTCTTCAGTTCAACTGTTTTTCTTGGTATGATATAATATAATTTATAATGTATATAATATAATATATCTATACTACTGTCTGAGGAGCAAATTCATTAGGCAAAACACATACTGACTATAGGTGGTAAAGAATATCTTTCACAAAACTTAAGCAAAAGAAGAAGTAAAATAAAATTTAAAAAAAATAAAAAAAATAAAAAAATAAACATGGTTCTTTGCCAGTAATGAGATTACCCTTTCAGACAAAATTACCCCACCCCCAAAAGTGTAAATATCTATCATAATAATAATTTAAAAAAACCACATTTGCTCCTTTATTTACTTTGAAAGCTGTTTGAAAATAGAATCTGCAGAGGCCTGACCTCCAATTTTTTCCTTCTTTTTCTTAATCCCTTCAGGAAGGATTGCAGACAGCTGACTTTGGGGTCAGACACACAGAAGCCAATCCCAATAAAACACAAACTCAGCTTCAACATAAGAATATAAATTTTTAAAAATTAACATCCTCCCTCCTGAGGGCCAGGTTTTCAGAGTGTCTCTGGGACAGCCCTGAGCAGCTCTTCCCATCACAGGTCACTGGGTCACCAGTACAACGTTGTGGGTTGAAGCCCAAGGAGAAGCAATGGGATTATCCCAAGACAATGTCTTAAAATATCCAGGCTTTTCCAATCAGAGGCTCCTTCAACACTTTTGGGAAATGCTGGTGTTTCCAGCTGGGATCCAGCTGTGCCTTCAGCTGAGGCAGCACTCAGGAAAGAAAACCTCCCAGGGTAAGAAATTCTTGGTGTCCATGCCATGAGAGAGCGAAGCCCTGAGATTTGTGGGAGCTGGCCTTGGTCTGGACTGCTGTGAGAACTTCCCAGTGGTCAAGGACCACTCGTATAAACTCTCCTGCCTTGAATTCTGGGAGCAACAAATCACTGCAAAACATGAGTGTAGGAGTCCAGGACATCCCCCTGGCTGCCCTGGCTGTCTCGAGACCCTGGCAGGGGGCTCAGAGACCTTGGCACAAAGTCAAAAACACCTGTGGCTCCGATTCTAGCCCGTGGAAAAAACTGCCAACTTTGTATGAGAAATTACAAGCCACAGGGGTTTGAGTTGTGTAGTAGTTGAATTAACACAGGGTGAAAAAGTAGAATTTTGGGGCTTTTTAGAATGGGGTTCAAGGGGACAAGATGGAGGGATTTGGGCATGTCCTGACCCTCTTTTCCTTCTTGTCCTCCATGTCTTGGTGTGATGGTGACACTTTTCTATTACTTTAAGGTAGAGATTCACTGTCCAACATAAATGATAGATATTGACGCGTTATTGTAAACACAGTACACGTAGTTTTTAGTATAAAATGTAAACACCTCCTCAGAGGAGAGGCAGATTGCCATGGCTTCTTTACTAGACAGAGCTCAGCAGGTCAGAGCAAGAATGTTATAGATAAGGAAAAATAAACAACCTTGAGAAGCTGACCCTGCGCATTCAGACTCCTTTGGTTGCACGGGCTGGGAAACGAGGACTTTTACATTCTTGGGGTCACTTCGACACACGGACCCCAAGACATGAGTCCTTGATGACAGCCAAAGGTGGAGAGTGAAGTCCATAGGGGAACAATGAGACGATTTCTGAAAATGATTTTCAGTGTGCTTAAGAAGGAAACCTCTCTACAATGAACATCTCATTCCTCCCAGGAAAGAATTGAGGTGTAAATGTGACATGGAGAGGTAAAGCCTGACAACCCAACCCACTCCATTTTCCTGGAGGAAGACTGAAGGGTAAACAGTAGGACAGAGACAACAACAACAACACAAAATTTTATCTTCTTTTATATAGGAAGGCTTTTTATATAATGATTTCCACTGTGTTAGTAATGAGACTTTTCTGTACTGATAGAATCATTTGGACTATTAAAACATTTAGACGATTAAAGCATTATTAGACTTTTAAAACATTCATCAGAATAACCATAAATTTTTCATTTTGAGGTGCGTGTCTGCTTTGTTCCTTCTGCCTGTGACAAGCTTTTGGGTGTAAGGTTTAATTTCATCACGAGCTTGGGAGGAAATAACAAAGCTGCTGCTACCAAAGTTTCTGTCTGTATAAGACACAAACCAGTCTTTCCCAGGGATTAGGAACCGTGTGAGTGTTTGAAGGTCCAGTGAGTCACTAGAGACCAAAGCCACAGCAGCTCTCCAGGGGAACATCAAGTCCAAACCCTCTGTGATGTCTCCTTTCAGTGCTGCTGCCCTCCCTAGAGATATTACACAGAAAGTTGGGACAGAGCCCAGATGAGAATCATCTCTGCTGTTTGCGAAAAACATCCTGGGGAGCAGAGGGAGAATGCTGAATTCCATTCCTAATAGATAGAAACCTGTGATATTGCAGTGTGGCACTTCTGATTGCAAGACAGATTTTATTTCTGATAGAACCAACTCAGAGAGAAATTCAACTCCCCTAAGGCATTTGCCAAAAATATTTGTTGACTGAGACCAAAAATATTGACTGAGACCATCACATTAAATCTGGCCTTAATATCTCAACAAAATCCCGTTGTGTCTTGCTGTTTTTTATTAGAGAGAAGAATTAGGAAAGTACCAAAGTCTCTGTAAGGTGTTTCAGTATTGAGTGTAGGAGAGACAATGTCCCGTGGTGAGAAACTGCAGGAAGCTCTGGTGATTCTGAACATCTTGTCAAGATTAAACTGAGTTTAGACGTATGTTCAGCGACAGTCAGAGAAGGAAAAAGCCTCATTTTCACACTCAGGACAAGTTAGGAAAAAGAAACAGAGACATGGCCTTTGGGCTGGACTGGTCAGCTCCAACATTACCATTTTTATGGACCAATTTGATGTTTTACCACTGTCACTTCCATTGGTGTGACACCAGACTTGTCTCTGTGAAGAGCTGATGCTGTCGCAGCACTTTCCTCAGCACTGTGGCACCTTTGCATCTCCCCTCAGAAGGGTCAAAAACCTCCAGAAACCCCATTTCAAGCTTAATTTGTAGTGATTGCTCCTTGCTGCAGCCTCAGGCTGCCACATGCCACTGTTTCAGCTTCCCTGGTGGTGAGCTGACACCAGCCAGGCACAGTCTGGCTGCAGGAAATTCAGTGACCATCCTCACAGATTTTTGAACTGAAGAATTTCATCGAGAGAGCCTTGGAATAAAATGTCTACTTCACACAGATGATGAGATAGGCAATACAATGATTATTTGTCTAAAACAAAGCACTTTCATGACAAACTACTTGGTTTTATGAAGTTCACAGAAGCCTGAAATTAAACACTGAAAAAGCTGAGGAAAAACAACAATCAAAAACTCAGACACCTGAATGCTCTTTCAGCTTTGGAAGAGTTTTGAGACCAAGGTTATCCCATTAGAATTATTTTCCTGCTATTAATTATAAAAATCTCTGCCTTAAGGTACTGTCTGAGCCTTCATAATTTTATGCAGCTGTGATATTATTTTATCAAGAATAAGGATTAAAATACCATATAGCTACCAGATAAAAATACATCCAGTCATCATCTTGCAAAAAGGCAATTTCACAGGGATATTGTCCATAGAAATGTACCTTTTATTTACCTTCCTATTCGTAATCAGGAGATTATTTTTTTTTTAGGTGTCCCTGGATCCCTGGAAGTGTTCAAAGCCAGGTTGAACAGGGCTTGGAGCAAGCTGGGCTGGTGGAAGGTGTCCCTAGCCATGGCAGGGGGTGGCACTGGGTGGGTTTTAAGGTCCCTTCCAACCCCAAACTATTCTGGGATTCTGAAATAGCCATGCTCAGTGGGAGAGGGGAGATAAGAAGTAGGGTACAAACAGACTGGGACAATGGTAAGGCATATATGCCAACCAGAACTAAGAAACCCTGCCCAGGATATTCCAAAGAATGTGAAGATTAAAATAAAATAAAATAAAATAAAATAAAATAAAATAAAATAAAATAAAATAAAATAAAATAAAATAAAATCAGGACTATGTTTACACACTAAGGGAATCTGTATCTCACACACACTGGAAGACAAAGCTCGAATTGCTTCTTTTATTTGTCATTTAATAGGCAAGTTCACACCACTTAGGAAGCACCCACAGTGACAAGGAGTCATGGGGTTCTTTATTTTCCTTTGCCTATCCATCTTGAGACAGCAGGATTTTCCATTGAACTTGAACCTGTGAATTTCTATTGGATAAAGATATGCTCCTATTTAAAGCTTCTTATGCACAATCTTCTGTTTTCCCACTTTTCTAAATGATTTGGTTAAAATACACAAAATTGAATTAACAGACTTTTGTGCATGTCTCATCAAAGTTCTTTGTTGTTTGTTCCCCAGGTTTTAGACAGACAAAAATTGCTCACCCTCCCTGAATGCTCAACCACCTGAATGCTTCAAAATAATTCTTGATTTACAGGACATCAGAAGTCTTCAAGCGTTTCAAGCCTGAACATGACAATAGATTTCAGAACTCTGTTTTCTAGCCAGGCTCTGACAAGGCATCTTGACAGGAACAGAGAGAATGAAGAAAACCCCAGAAATCTGTCATTAATACATCAGAATTCTTCTTTGTTGTGTACAAATCCCTCCCTAGTTTAGGACTTTAAAATGTGCCTACTCTGTGCTGCAATAAATAAATGTACATATATCTATATATATATATATATAGATAGATATCTGTCATTGGGGAATTAAACACTGCAAAGAAAGGGGGTTTTGACAAGTTTCTATATCTAACAGGCAAACGGAAAGTCAATATTGAATAGCAAAATCTTCAGACTGCATTTTCAGGATTATCCCAATTATGAAGAAAAAGAATGTAGTCATTGAGTCATGAGTTCTAATGTAGTAATATTGAAGAAAATGGCTAGCTTTATATACAATCACAGAATAATTAAGGTTGAAAAAGGCCTCCAAAGGCCATTAAATCCAATCTATGATCCCTCTGCAGAGCCTTCCTGCCCTCCAGTAGATCCACATCCCACCCAGCCTGGTGTTACCTGTGACCTTATTTACATGCACATCCAGTGTCCTGAAATCACACCTATTAACACTTTAAAAATTCATATAAAAAACAGCATCACTGCAATTTTGAAGAAGTTTCTTTTCCCTTGCCATTTATAGCTTCCAATACACCTTCAACATCCAAAAACATTTTAATTCCAGAATAAACATCACAGTGTATCACGGTAGCAATACATAAATGTGATCACAAATTCCCAGAAATGTTTAATGTCTTTAGTAGACATTTTTTCCTGACCTCATGCAGTTTTGCCTATTTAATGCAGCTCAACTGACACAAATCAGAGGAGAAGTGAGATAATTTGAAGATCTGATTCAGGAGAACCTGTCATCAATCAATCTGATTCCTGAGGTGGTTTCGAGGAGAGCTGTTAACAGAATGAGCAATCTCAACATTTTCTTTATGCTGGTTTTATTCTGCCCATTGATTTTGTGTCAGAGTGAGCACAGAAAAGACTTGCTCACGTGTAACAATGGTGCTTCTGTCAAGCACCAGTGATGGGCACAAACTTCCACAGGTGAAGGGCACAGTACGTGTGGAACTGGGATCTCAATTTTAAATTACTCAAATATTTCAAGTTTGAGAGTCTGCCTGAAATTAATACACTCAGCAGATATAAATGCCCAGAAGCATTTTACGAGTTTCTTATAGAAGCTAACAGCAGAATCATTCTTGTTAGATTCCTGCTGGAAAGGAAAACAGGATGAAAGGAAAACCTCCCAAGCTTAATTGGAAAGGATTCATTTTGTGTCAGATATTTAAAGAAAGAGAATTTGGAGAAAATGGTTCTCAAAAATTTTGTTCTGAAGTCGGTGTTATACCAATTCTTTCTTTCGATACAGGAGCTTACTGAGGAACTCGTGTTCAAATCCTGGATTTAGCTCTGGCAAGTTTGACATTTCCAAGAACTCTTTAATGTGTGACAAATCTTCCCAGTGCTTCATTACACAGCCTTACCTTTGACAGGCATTGCTTCTGTAACTACATCAAACTGCATTTTTTTTTTTTTTTTTTTGCTTTTTGAGTGGATGAACCAAGCAATAAGGACAACAGGTGGAATGTCAGGAATTCGTTACATTAAAATGCCATTCAAGACAATCTAAAATTTACTTTAATTATTATCTTCTAAGAGAGGAAAAATCTTCAGCAAATGGTCATGCTGGAATGCAGGAATAAAAGCATTTTTTTGCTGAAAGGTCTGTCTCACTATTCAGACTTGGAAATGACCAGTAATCAGGAAAATTAATCAATTAATTTGATGGAAAAGTTGCAAAGAAAACATGCACACAAAAATAATCCAGACATCTGTTTTAGAAACCATCAAAAACTGAGCAGGCCTTTCCATAACCCTTGTGCCTCTCTGACCTAACATGTCTCAGATGAGCTGAGACAGTGTGAATGCTGAAATAAAGCTTCCTGGGGTGGCTGTGAGGCAAAGGCAACTCCACAGCAATAAGAGAATGAGGAAACTAAATAAATAACATGGACAGCTGCATCAAGCCAGTAAGGATGAGATAGGTAAAAAAATATAAATGTGCCACTGGAGAAAATAATGCAGTCTAGATTTTGGTTTTTCAACTCAGATGGACTATTGGAAAAAAAAAAATCTCAGAGTATGCATCTATTTTTCTATTTTCCTCATTTTTTATGCTCCAGCACATTACAATGTAATAAAATCTATGTCAGAATTTAGCCACACTGAAGATCATGGAGTCATAGAATCCTGGAATGGTTTGGGTGGGAAGGGACCTGGAAGTTCATCTCAGTCCCACCCCTGCCATGGGCAGGGACACCTTCCACTTCCCAGGCTGCTCCAAGCCCTGTCCAACCTGGCCTTGGACACTGCCAGGGATCCAGGGGCAGCCACAGCTTCTCTGGGCACCCTGTGCCAGGGCCTCCCCACCCTCACAGGGAACAATTCCTTCCCAATGTCTAATAAAAACCAATCCTCTTTCACTTTAAAGCCATTCAGATGGGCTGACTGAGCATTACACTTTAATTCTATTACATGCTAAGGATGAAATCAGTATTGGTCTTGACAGGGATGCATTTAATCCCAACATCCTTCTCTCAGACCATTTTTACCCTTCCTTGATGCCTTGAGAAGGCTGACCTAAAACAGAAGCTAGACAGAATTACAGAATAAAGCAGGGATTTATTAAAAGGCCTCAGTGGATGCACCTTGGGCAGCACAAGAGCCCAGCCAGGGCTGCACCCAAGATGAACCAAAATCGTCACAAAATGCACGACCGCTCATGGGGGCTCTCACTTTTATCAGTTCTGCTCCATTTGCACATTGGAGTTCATTGTCCAATTCCAGCTTTAGCCCATGCAGTCCCATCCTGCTTGTTTTTCTCTCTTCAGCCCACGCTGTTTGTGCTCTTGGGCCTGAGATTTGGATCATTTGTCCTTGGTCCCCAGCTAGAGAAGGAATTGTTTTGTCTCCCTGTTCTGTGAAGAGAGCTCACCATCCCCTAATATGAAACTCAGATCCACACACTAAAGCAGCACAGAATCTGAAAAATAGAAAAGCTACAACCTGAGGCATCACCTTGGATCATCACAGACAGCTCGGGAACATCTGATTGCTAATCCCATTTTCATGCCATTTGAATGTTTTACAAAAAAATGTAATATCTGTGAAACTTACACAAATTTACAAATTTATATGACCACCAGTCAGGTTATTGTTAGGAAATAAAACTGACTCATAGTAATGAAGAACTGGAAATTCTCTTTCCAGGTAAGTGTTGTGAAATTATGGTTAATGTCCTGGGATATTTAGCAAAATTTAAAATTTTAAATGGCTTGTGGGATTAAGGGCTTTAGAGGAATGGGTTTTGTTCTTTTGCAGAGGGTTACATAGATTTTCTTCTTTCTCTCTGCTGAGCCCCAGCTCTAGATTTAGAAAAAAAAATGTGTATTGATAGGTACCTTGGAAATTTATTCCCTTTTCCATAGAATCCTAGAATGCTTTGGGTGGGTAGGGACCTTAATCTCATTCCACCCCCTGCCAAGGGCATGGACACCTTCCTCTAGAGTAGGATGCTCCAACCTGACCTTGAGCACTTCCAAGGATGTGGGGCAGTCACAAACTCGGCCAAGGTTTCAGTGATCTTTGGATGAAGATACAAATGTACTGAGGTTTGAAAATCTGGGGTAACACAAGCAAGTCCCAAGAATGCAAGCAATGCTTATGAATTTACAACACCAAAACACAGTAATGACCTTTTATGCTTGGTATTAACCTGCAGAAGCACATATGACTCATTTTTATGCTTGCTAGTGGAAAATACATAAAATTAAATTCAACAGTGAAAAGAATATACGTTAATAAAATAATGCTGCATAGGGTTTACTGAAGGAGAGAGGACAAAACAAATCATCTAAACATGTTTCTGCAACAAATATAGATTAAAGCTAAAGTGAGAACAGAATGCTTCCTTCTCAGCTTCCACAGTGATCTGATAAATTCAAATTCAAGTAGAAGAATTTCTCACCCTTTATCATGCATTAATAATAGTATTATTAGACACATGGTCTGGTTAAGCAGCAGTTAGCTGGTTATTTAAAGTATATGGTGGCTATTGATATTCCCTGTGTTTTCTGTTCCAATATTTAAAAGATAAAGAGAACTGCAAATTAATTCTTCTTCATCATAAAATACAGTAATAAGCCTGAGAATGCAACACTGAATTACTCCACTCATTGCGACTCATTATCTTTTTCTTCTTTTTTATCCTCTCTGGTTTATTTTTATTTACCACTCCTTCAAGACTTACCTGGAAACTTAGATCTGGACTCTATTTTCCTTACTTCATTTGGTTTGTGCTACAGCAGGAAAAAAAGCACAAATTCTGCCCTAGGACTGATGTTTCTGTGATCTGCTTTTGGAAGAGGTCATAGCAGCCTAAAAAGTTGAGCTGCAGCAATTACAATGGGTTCAGGGATAAAAAAAGGTTGGAGTAAGTATTTATTAGAAATACTGGGTTGACAAATCACTGGAGCCATCATAAAATAAATATATTTTGGGTTATGTGAGTAATACTGAAACACGTGTAGGTTTTGTTCAATAGACTGAGGGTGGAAGTTATTTCTGGAGGTTTTTCTCTACAGAAAACCAGCTCTGTTTTTATCAATGCCAGAATAAATTCATGACATCCTGTGGGATTCCCATAGGTTTGCCAACGTGGATTTTCTTCAGAGCTTCACAAGCAGCTTCAGGAAACAATCAGGATTTTCTTGTCATTAATCTAAACCCATGCTTTCATATTTTTTCAAAGTCTCTGGAACGATCAAGGGTGTTTTTTGAATTAAAATGACAAAAAAAACTTGTATTCAAATTTCTTTGTAATCCCGGGTTTTCTACGTCCAGGTCAGTGGCCAGGTTTGGATAAGGAACACAGAACAAGCACCTGTAAAACTGAAGGATGAGTAATTTCATGGTCATTCTCCAATGGGTAGGAATTCCTGATCAGGAAGGTTCATAGGACAGTGGACTTGTCCAGTTTCAGCACAACTGCTGATCAGTATCATAATTAAATCAACTCAGAAAACACCCTCAAGATGAGGATTCCCAGGCAGTCATCCATGCAAACTTCCTAAGAGAAATAATTTCCTTTTTTTTTTTTTTTTTTTTTTGTTTTTTTTTTTTTTTTTTTTTTTGTTGAAAGACAACTTCCCAAGCATCTGCCTCCAAAAGCTGCTGCTAAGTTGAGAACAGATGCCCAACCCTTTGGTCTCCAGGAGAAAAATTCATGGCAGAGCTGTTTCCATGGAGCAGGCTCAGGGGAAATATTTTAGCAAAACAAGCCACAACTGTGACACCACCTCAAAAACCACTTACCGAAACATGTTTCCAGAAAATATTTTGCTACCAGGAACTGAAATTGTTCTGTTTAAATGTTATTACAATAGGAAATAAAAAAATGCAGTTGGTTCAGGTGCCTTGTGCTTTGGTGAATTATTGGAGATGTGAGTGACACACGTTAGACCCAGCATTCGCAGTTTTCCCACTAAAAATTGAAAAAATAACAAAGTAATAAAGAAAGGATTTCTGTGCTCACAGCAACTGGAGAAAAAAAACTAGAAATTAATTTTTAGTGTCATTATATACATTCTCTCATACTAATTCTGTATTCATTGCATTTAAAAGTGACAGAAAGCTCACTCAAACTCCAGTCTTCCCAGACACCTTTAAAACATTTCCCATTAGTTCACTTTCTTACTGATACTCATAATAGCTGTCACTTGATTTTTTTTTTTCCTATTTTTGCAATTGCATTTCCAAAGAAGCAAATGGAGGAGGGTTCACCTAACACAGGTAATTAGATTATCTGGGGTGATGTAGATACTGTGGGCAAGTTACTGTCTTGTCTTCAGCTGTCACTTTGAAAGGACAAGAGATTTGAGTCAGTCTCCTTTCAAATCTGCTGCTCCTGCAAAGGTCTCAGCCACACTGAGGAAGCACAAAAGTGCCAGAAATCTTTGTTTAAGCTGCTGCCTTTCCTAAAAGATCAACATGTTCTCCACTGCCACATCTACACGTTTTTTCAACACTTCCAGGGATGGTGACTCCAACCAGTGTCCCAGTGCTGGACCACCCTTCCTGTGAATGCATTTCTCCTGATACCCAACCATTTCCTCTCCTCCTGCTGTACAGTGTGACAGGATTCATCACCATAACCTCATTTCTGTGAGGTACCAGGCCTGTTAAAATTTTCACATCCTATTAGCAATAGGAAGATGGATCTTCTGCAGGTCAAACAGTCCTGCAGAGCCAAGGCAGGCTTTTTTCTTCGCAAGCACTGTGTTGTCCACACCACAGGATTCCAATTCTGGAAAAGGACCTACATGACCTTGACTTTCAACAGTGTTGAGGAAAATGGGGGATTTTGCCTTTCATGTGTGCTGGGAAGATTTAAAATTTTAGCTGGTGAATTGAGGACAGTCTGATTTAAATCTCCAAATTCACCTGATCCATTTACTCAGGTGCCTCAGGAGGATGGCAAACTTACTGATTCAGATGATTTTGTGTTCCTGTGCTACATCTGGATTCTATCTTGTAGTAACAGAGAAAAAATAAAACCCCAAATAAAAATCTCTTCCGCATTTAAAAGTGCTTGTAAAAACCAGTGTTTCACTTGCAACGTGTTGTGCTGTCCTCTAACACAGAGGTCAACAGCTCAGTCAAGTGTGAATTCCAGGGGATTTTTAGCACTGGTTTTTCCACAGAAAGGCATTTCATCACCACACATTTTTTATGTTTGGCAGTTTTCTAATTCAAGCCTCTTTGCAGACACAAAAAGCTCAGTGAAATCAGAAATAGCTGAAGGACAGAACAATGCAGGAGCAGTAATAAGACTATGCTGTTTTGCTCTAACTTTCAACAAGGCTTGCATAATGTTCGAGTTTATGAATTTCTGTGTGTGAAGTAAGATTAATACTTTTGCAGCATACTTTTAATTTTTTACCCTTCGCTTTCATTTAATTTTAAAAAGCCCAGGGTTATAATTTCTCCAGCATGCTACAGCTCTTCGTACAAATTCCCTCCCCAAAACAGCCTTCAGCCAATCCTGGAAAAACTCTAATTAAATTCAGCAAAAGGAACAATGAGCAAATATAAATGATAATTTTAAATGAAATCCGGATTAGCGTGTCAGCAAAAGAAATTCAGTTCAGGTCAGAAAAACTGTCAAAACAGTACAAGGATTAGAACTTATTCTGCAGGAAATAAGATAGAACTTTAAAGATCAGCTAATTAAAGTTTCCACTTGCCTTGCTTGGCACATTTTCTGGCAGAGGGTTTAAATACATGTCATGGCCCTGTGTGCTCCAATGGTTTGTAATTGACTTGTCCAGCCTCTCCTGGCTCCAGCTCTTCTTGTCTGTGGTCAAGGGCTGCACTTCAGCTCAGAAACATCAAGGACTGAAAATGCCACAATTTAAGTAATTAAATAGTTAATGAATATTTTTGCCTACAGCACAACACATCCTGGTCCTTGCAGAGAGCAATTATCTTACAATCCGTCGATTAAGTGGTCTGAATGTGTCATAATTAGTTGGTATTACCTGAAAAAGAAAGGTCAATATTCTTTTTCTCCCTTAAATGTGGATTTCCATTGGCAACAAGGTAAGAGGGAGAAGGCAATTAAATACTTGGCTCCTTGCAGGGTAATTGAAGAATTACAAATGGATTATTTTTGAAGTCCTGGGGGTGAGTAATTCAGGTTTTACCACTGAGCAGCACCTTACTGGTGGCACCCATTTACAAACAATCTTGGAGCTTCCTCCAGCAAAGAGATTTTAAAACCCCAGCCAAACAAAAAGGAAATGTAGTCAATGGCTGTAGCATAAAATCCTGTCAAGAAACATAAGCCAGAGAAGCTGGATTTGATGAAAAACACCAATATTAACACATGAATCACATCACTGATACATCAGAGAGTCATGAACCTTGTCTTGGTAGGTTCCATTTAAGGTGAAATATTATATATTTAAGGTACATCAACTCCTAGAAATATATATTTTTGGGATCACCCAGAAGCCCTCAGGGATCGTGTTTTGCTCAGGTGTGGGGAACTTCCAGCACTCTGAGGCCTTGACAGGGGGAGTGGGGTGTTCATGGCATCTTCCTCCTCTTTGTCAGGAGGAGGATGTTGATATTCTTGGGATCTGCTTGGATTTTTACACACATTTTCCCTGCAGAGCCTGCCAACGCGCTCCTGCTCTTCCTTTGATCCCTATTATCCAGCTGTTCTCTTCTGTTCCCTTTGAAAGTGGTTTTACCTGAAGGATGTGAGGTTTTATCCCTGCAACAACCACAGATTGACTGTTGTGATTGCAGTGAGACTCCAGGGATCTCTACATGTCTACAAAACCTTCCCCACAACTATTTATTCTGGATGGCAAAGACAATTCAATTCACATAGAAAAATTGCTTTTTATCTCTATAAACTAAAGCAAAACTGCACCAAAATGTTGATTGCTAAACAACTGTTATCAAACCTGACAAATCTAAAATACTCTTATTCTAAGACAAAACCAGAAAAGTTCCAAAAACCTGTGGCATGTACAAAGCCTCAGGTTTTATTTATATTAGTAAAGGCAAAAATCTTCTGTGAGATCATAGATATGATAGTGTTGACAGATTATTATCTAAGATTGTTGAGAGAATCATTCCTTTTAGTCATCATGCCAATAAAAGGAGATGTTTCTATTACACTCTTTATTATTAAAATATTAGGTTTAGTCTATTATTTTGCAATGCAATGAGTGCAGCCACCATCTGGAGCTTCACTGCAACAGCTGCTCTAAAAGATGGCAAATTCCATCCCATTTCTACCAGAAAAAAGTAATGAACAACATGGACAGGTAAAAAAGCATTTCCCACTCATGTGGCATAACAGGGAGAAAGATGCTGGTGTATTTACTAGTCCAGCTTTCCAGACAGGACATTTCACTCCTTTGGCAAAGCAAATTCACTTCCTAATTCCCCTGTAATACTGTCAGTCTGCTCCTACTTAAGAAAAGAAAATCACGTCCCCGAAGATTAAAAAATTCCTTTTTCCCCTTAAGAAAAAGGGGAAAAACACCTTCCTTCTTTTGAGGGAGGGGATTCCCCCTCTCCACTCTGCTCTGGTGAGACCCCACCTGCAGTGCAGTCTCCAGTTCTGGTGTTCCAAACATAAGAAGGACATGGAAATGTTGGAGCAAGTCCAGAGGAGGCCATGAAGGGCTCTGGAGCACCTCCCTTATGGAGCCAGGATGGCAGAGCTGGGAATGGTCAGCCTGGAGAAGAGAAGGTTGTGTGGAGACCTCACAGAACCTTCCAGGGTCTGCAGGGGCTCCAGGGAACTGGAGAGGGACAACTCATCAGGAACTGGAGTGACAGGACAGGGAGAATGGCTTCAAACTGACAGAGGGCAGGGTTAGATGGGATATTGGGAAGGAATTGTTCCCTGTGAGGGTGGGCAGGCCCTGGCACAGGGTGCCCAGAGAAGCTGTGGCTGCCCCTGGATCCCTGGCAGTGTCCCAGGCCAGGTTGGACAGGGCTTGGAGCAACCTGGGACAGTGGAAGGTGTCCCTGCCATGGCAGGAGTGGCACTGGATGGGATTTGAGGTCTCTCCAACCCAAACCATTCTGGGATTCTCTGAGTCTGAATCCTCACCTCAGCCAGCCCCCAGGGATCCAGTGTCAGACACAGGGACTCCTGATGTGGAAATACTTCTGTTTATTATGAGTGGATGTTGTTGTGATCTTGCACTTGTCCCATCACATAAAACAAAGTCATGGGGAGAAGCAAAGAACAGAATCTGAATGTCAGACCTCTCATGTGAGGATTTTTGCAAAAGCTCCATAACTGGAAGGCCTTTTCTTAAAGGTATTTATGACATCGTGGAAGTGCACCTTGAGAAGGAAATCCATCCTTTATAGATGGGCTATTTCATTAATCCTTAAAGATTAAGGATCCTGTTAAAAGAATTGCTCCATCAGAAGTGATGCTTCGTCATTGTCTTTCAAAGACGATGCCAAGGGAAAGAAATATAGTTGCAAGTAACCATATTTTAAGAGTTAAAAGGGTGGTTTGGTTTTTTGGGGCTTTTTTTTTTTTTTGTCTCAATTAAAAATTATTTTGGTAGATTATCATCCAGATGGTGTCTGCAAGGAGAATGTGGTGAACACAATAAATGACATATCTCAAAGCTGCTGACTGATGAAGGCAATGACCTCCCTAAGTTACTTCAGGCCTGCTTTTGTTTCCAGGATCCACAACAAAAACAAAAATATCCCAAGAACCAAGAACAAAGAAACCCCAAATCAAAGCCCACCCAAAACATTTCTTCCTGATCAGTACAACAGAAAGAATCTATCTTTTAGACAGTTAAATTGTTTTAGAAAGGAAAAAGCACAAGTGTGAAATATTTCCACATGTTTTCCAGCAAAATTATTTCTTCCTCTGTATTTTAGTAGAAAATGGCATTGCTTTCCCCTGACATTTATTCACTATTTCAATCTCTTTAGAGTTCCTGGAACAGGAATTGCTTCCATTTCAGAATTTATGAAAAACTTTCAACTCCTTTCATGGGATGGATGCAATGCTTATTGTTCCATCTGTGCATTTGTAGGGTGGGAGAAATAATTTTCTACCAATAGTGCAGACCATTAATTTTGACTTCATATTTCTTTGAGTCCAATAATCTGTGTTGAACTGAACCATATGTTCTTGAAACATTTATTCTGAAGACACTGAAATGAAAAATACCTATTATGCTTCTCTTTTTGCTGTTTCCTTTATAAATCACTTTTGCTCTTATGAATGCCTGGACCTTTTCAAATCCCCAACACAGTTGCAGTTTGAATCCATCTTCCCTGAGTTTCCAGCCCTGGTTTTCACTGTGACTTTCTCTGCTAAATTATTTTCTCTAAAATATCTGTTAATGGAAAGGGTTTGACTTCCTGATTAAGTTGCATTTCACCCTTCTTTTAGAAAAGCTGAGTAAGTCATATTCTTTAAATCTCTTATGTTATAGGTAATTTTTTTCCAACACTCTTTTCTTTTCATTGCAAAGATTGTATTTGTAGATGATATTTCAACATCAAGTGAGCCAATCCTACATTTCAGCTGAAAATTACCCATTAAATGCTATCTTTTCTCACTCTCCTGTAGGGACACATGGATAAAACTATTTTTTCCTGTCAAGCCATTCAAAATCAGACAAGAAGGCTCATGCTGCTTTTCATACAAAGCCACCTACACATTTTAGTTATTATTCCATGATTGTGATTCCATGATTTTGCAAGTGATCCTGCACTTTTACTCCTGGTCATGTAAGTATCTTTTCAGTGTGTCAATAAGAGAGATTCTGTATGTCCGTGTATGTGACCACAGAGCATGTTTGGGTTTTTCCTTATGCTGTATAATAATGATTTTAGAAATCTCAGTCATTAGGAGTTATTCTATTTGGTCCTGGTCTCATTAATAAATATTTATTTCAGCACAGCTAAACCAACCAAGCAAGAATTCATTGCTGAGCAAACAGGGTTTTAAAGAAAATCATATTTTACTAAGTTAATACCTAATAACACAGCAGGAAAGTCTGTCTGAAATATTTTAAGGTCAGGATGTTTCCCTAAGACAAGATGTTCCTTGAGGCAAGTTTCCCATGAACTCTTGCTCCAGATTTTGGAAGGAAATCCATAATTGTTGCAATATTATCCCTGTCCCTGGCAGCACATGGGCTTGTGCATCCTCAGACATCAGAATCCGGAGCAAACTGGGGACCAATTTCCTCTGCCCTTTCAAATCAGGGCGTCAGGGGATGATAAAGGTTGGGAAGAGCCTCTGGAAATCTCCATCCAGCCCCTGCTCTGCACAGGGCCAGGGGATCTCAGCTTGCTCAGGGCTTTGTCCTCTCCAGTGTGGAGCATCTCCCAGTCAGGAAACTCAACAGCTCCCTGACAATTTTTGCTGGTGTTTGAAGCCTTTTCAGGCTCTTCACTCTGTGATTACTGCAGAGGTTACACCATATTTTCTGTTTGGTACACGAGCCCACAGAAGACTCTGTGGAGCAGGGATTTCTGTGCCACCTGACACTGGGCCAAGCCAGGGTCTCCCAAGCCAGTTAGGACTGCTCTGTTTTGTTTTCCAAGACCTTCACAGAGAAATATAATCACAGGAAACAAAGTTTCTAGAGATTGTTAGTGGTCCTTTACTCTGATTTCCCATTGCTGTGCACAAGTTCTTTGTTACATTTGCCCAAATGCTCTTGCAAGTCTCCCTAAGAAAGTATTCCAAACTAAAATAAGCCTGGAATTTGTCTCCAGACTGACCTGGTACATGATGCTTTGCACAACAGGGAATGCCAAAGCAGGGTATTCCTAGAATCCCAGTCTGGTTTGGGCTGGAAGGGACCTTAAAGATGATCTTGTTCTACCCCCTGGCACGGGCAGGGACATCCTTGCCCACAATGTTTAAGTTAAGCTTATTTGTGGCTTGCTAGAGGATAAATAACATTAACCTCACTACATCCATTAAAGTCAATTAGATAATGTGATTCTAAAATAACTCATCTTTGTAATACTTTCATATCTACAGAAAAGTACATATTTTTTAGGCAAATTAACTTATCTGTGGAGCACTGTTGCATTCTTTATTGGAAAGACTGTAATTTTCCTGCTTTCTGTTTCTCCCTATAAAGGGCACATACCTTGTTCAGGGCCCTAGAATTGTTCCAGGCCAGGCTGGATGGGGTTTGGAGCAACCTGATCTAGTGGAAGGTGCCCCTGCCACTGCCAGGGGGTGGCACTGGATGGGATTTAAGGTCCCCTCCAACCCAAACCAGTCTGGGATTCTGTGATATACAAAAGAACACAGCAATATTCATAGATATTCAGGAAATTTGAGTGACCTTATGTAAAAACTGAGTCAGTATTTCTGGAGTCTCATCTGCTGAGACAGAAATGTCACATTTGATGAAGAAAGAGGGGTTTGGGAGCCACTGTTTGTACTCAGGTGAAGCATGGCCAAGTCTCTTCCCACTGCCCCCTGGTATTTTTGTGCTTTTATTCTATTTTGAATTTCCTTACGCACACACAACTTATCAGAGGATTTACATATTTATAGAATTGCTAGAATTGTCCACATGAAACAAACAAACCCAAACTCAGTGATTTGGAAATCCCAAATCTAGACTAAGTGTAGGCCTAAAAATAGGCACAAGCTGAAAGTACAGTGAAACTTCAACGAATTTTAATTCTAAAAATTGAGTTTCAGCTTTTGAACTTGAAACCTTGTACCATACTTTCCTCATTACTATTTCTTCCCTTTCCTTGTCTCCCACCTCCAAATTCCCCAAAGCCATATTTACATTCTTCAACCAAGACAAATGCTAATATTTATAGTGGCATTTACAGATTTACAAGTAGACAAAGTCTAATGACATAGAAAGACTTTGCTTTGAAAAATCACTGGTAGGTTGTTAAAGCAAAAAAAAAAAAACCTCTACATTTCCAGTCAAGCACAAGAAAGAAGAAAATCATCAATTTATATTCATATTTAGGCTACATGAATCATAAAACGTTCTTTAATATGCTGCATGTTATAAACAGCTTTTTAAAGCAGTTTTCTTGTTTGCAATAGTGTTTGTCATTTCACAAGTATTTATTGACTGAAATAGACTTTCATGGAAAAGAAGTATTAAATTTTCAATTTTTTTTTTGTATTTAAGGGAGCAGATTCCAGTTTATTTCATGGGTAAACCATTAGGAAATACTCATTGCTGAACTTCAGAATTAAACACCAAGTGTTTGTGTACTCAGTTTGGTGACCATCTGACCTATATAAGCATTTTTCTTTTATACTTTTTTATATGTTAAAATTATTCTCATCTCATTCCAACCCCTGCCATGGGCAGGGAACCTTCCACTAAGACCAGCTCTTCTCTGGGCAGACTGTGCCAATGCCTCAGCTGAGTAAATAAATTCCTAAATAATCATTGAAATTCTAAATTTAACAGCTACTACAAAACTCAATGTCTGCTTGGGTTTGTGTTTTGTTTATTTTTGTTTGTTTGTTTGTTTTCTTTTGTTTTGTTTTGTTTTTCTGGATTAGAATGAGTGTTATACATTAAGATAATACTTTATTTCTCTAACTTAGTAATTATTGAAACAAGAGCTTCATAACCAGAGCAATTCATCATGTGGAGCTGAAGGTCTGATCACAACTGAAGTCGTTATGCCAAAATCACTCTATTCTACTCATAGATAAACAACCCAAATTAATTCAATTTAAGCTCTCAAATTAGCAATCTAATATGCAAATAAATATTTATGAGTAGGTCTGTCCACTCCATGTTCACAAAATAATGTGCTGGGGTGAAGATCTGACAGCAGTCCTTGGGAATTGATGTTGCTTCTCCCAACTGCAATCCATGAAAACACACAGCACTTCCTAAACCAGGGAAGTTTTGGGCAGAATCATGGGAGGCTGTGGTGAAATCTCCCTGCCTAGAATGATAATCTTCATGCAGTCTGGTTGTATGAAGATGCAATTTGGGATAATTCTGTGTTCCTAAAAGGCAAAAGAATTGCAAAGAATGGCAATAAACAAAGTAAATTCTGTTACATCACTCTCATACTCCCCTAATTGCTCCCTCGAGATACTCCTACCTTCATCTGTCCTGACATTGCCATAAAACTTGGTGTTCTGTGGAACCTGATCCCAAAGGAGCAGTTTTCACCTCACCAATATTGGTATAATATGTAAATATATTCATATAAAGAAGTTGACCTGGGCTGGCTGCCAGAGCCCACCCAGCTGCTCTCCTGATCTTCCTCCTCAACAGGTCAGGGGAGAAAATGAGATGAAAAACCTCATGGATGGTGACTAAAAAAAAAAAAAAGAAAACCAACAAGGAGGTCACTTACTAATTATAGTCAGAGGCAAAACAGACTCAGCTTGGGGAAAATTAATTGAATTAATCACCAACTAAAATATGTTTGGATAAAGGAAGCAAAATCAGATTAAAACAACACCTTCCACTGCCCACACTCTCCTAAACTCTCCCAAGGGGAGGTGGGCAATGAGGGGTCATGGTCATTCCATAAAAGCCCCTCTCTGCTGCTCCTGCCTCCTCACACTTCAGTAATTTTAGAAAGAATTCCCTATGGCTACACCTAGAAATTGTATGGGAAGCATTCCCCAACACAAGTCCAAGGACAATTAGCTGATGCTTCTAAGAGTGATGTAACACTTATTAAAATACAATGCAGTCCTCAGGGCGAGCTGCTCCCAAGTTCCCTGTACTTCAGAACAAGACTGACTTGAATTTTATAATAGAACTGGAAAAAAAATACAAACAAAAATGGATTCCTGACAACAAAACCCAAACAAATAGTGCAGGTACGTTCAACTTCTACAGGACAGCAATCAATAGGGCTTGTGGGAAGAAAATTATTCTGATGCTTTTCAGGAACGGGACAAGAAATACTAAATTGGTGAACGTGATTAGGATAGGAAACTGAGACTTCGTATTAAGTTTCTGAAAACACTGTTGTGAGTGGTGCTGTTTGTTTTGCTGCTTATTTTTCTGTTACATTAGTCTGTGTAAAATAACAATCCTGAATTATTGGGGGAGATTAAAAAAAGCACTTTGCATCTATTTCTTCTCACTGCAAGAGCTTGGATGTTCCTTCAGTTGTGAAAGCTGGACTACATTTGCTCTTTATGCAGATATTTGGGTAAATAATATGTACTTTACTACCACCCTCACTTCCAATTTGCCCACTTATATCCCTGTCCATCTCCAATAAGGCATTTCATAATGTTTATATGCTGAGATATAAAATAATAATCTTGCTTAGCACTGAAAATTACTTAAATTTTCACTCACTGGATGACAAGTCACTCACAAGAGGATCAAGGAGGCACAATGACAAAGGATCATAATGACATGGAATGGTTTGGGTTGGAGAGACCTTAAAGCCCATCCAAAGCCACCCCCAGCCATGGGCAGGGACACCTTCCACAAGCCCAGGTTGCTCCAAGCCATGTCTTGGACCTGGTCTTGGACTCTGCCAAAAATCAGCATTTTATTCCAGCACGGCCAAAAAACCTCACAAACAAGCTGGCAACAACAGACCAAACCAAGTAAAAAAAAAAAAACAAAAAAAAAAAACCACATCCCCCCTTCCCCCAAAAAATAGAAACCCAACAAACAAAACCTGCTTCTATTTAAATTTTAAAATATTTAATAATCCATCTGCAGAAGTTAAGTTCATGTGTTCACATCAAACCTATCTGATGGTTTAGAGAAAACAGAGAGAACAGAAAAAGCCGATTTGGCCACACACAGCCTGGCAAAACTTGAGGACTTTCTATTTCACAGTAAAGTCTCAGGTGTGATGGAGCAGGGTGGGAAGGTGGGAATCTTCTTCAGGACACCAGATTCCTTATGGGAAGGTTAATCCTGTCCAGTAACTCCAAAATAAATGAATTGTGTGGGTTTTCCTAGTGCCCAGCCCATCCATGGGCAGCTGTGCCATCAGTCCCAGGACAGGAGCTGTGCCCACAGTCAAGGAAAGGAAACACAGTCTGCACCAGCAGAAGGTACCTCACCTCCTGCAATCTGAAACCTCTGGGGACAGCAGCATGGAATCATGGAATAGCTTGGGTTGGAGGGGACCTCAAAGACCACCTGGTCCCAACCCCTGCCCCTCTAGGACAGGGATACTTTATCATTACACCCCTTTTCTTCTTCTCCTCACATAAATTTTAGTTGAGGAGCATAGCTGAAATCCCTAAAAATCAAATGTGGTTAAATCTTAGCAGATCAAGCTCCTCAAATGTTTGCAGCGTTATGCAATCATTTTGGATAGAATTTCACTTTGGACAAAGGAAGCTGAGGAATCTAAAAGGTTCTCTCAGGTGCATTT
Organism: Vidua macroura; assembly: GCF_024509145.1. Lineage (NCBI taxonomy): Eukaryota > Metazoa > Chordata > Aves > Passeriformes > Viduidae > Vidua > Vidua macroura. Next base: position 7,003,709 of record NC_071579.1, read on the forward strand.
GAAGAGAAGTCTATGCTTAATTTTAATGTAGAAATTAATAAGCTGGAGTCTTAGGCAAAAATCTGCATGTTTTTTTTTAACTGCTAATTTTTATACGCTCTGAAGATTAAAATGACTATAGTTCAGACTAGTTTAATGACTACTCAATCAAGAGAGGTCACTGGCTTTTAAGTCAACCTTGGGAATAAAGAACAGAATATCGGAGCCTTGTTTTACATCTGCCTAGAAAATTAATGATGCATTAAAACTTAATGGCAGTGGAGTCCATCACCCCTCATAAATGGTCCATCTCCATGTGTCAGTGTGTACATTAAAACGATGTGTCTTGGAGTAAATGAGAGAGGGATCAAAAATTAACCCCATCCTCTGTGTAATTACTGTGAGGTGATGGTTGGAATAAGCACTCCGACTTCTGACAGTGATGGAGATGCTTCCCCACCACAGACCTCTAGCTGGGATTGAGCTCCACATGGAGGACCAAAGTCACCTCACAAAGCTCTGCTGGCATCAGCAGGAGTCAGACCCCATTAGGGTTTTATAAAACCTCATTAGAAGGTCAAATGAAAGAGTAAGTTTTGCAAAGTGGCAAAAAATATTTTCACTTCTGTAGTATTTATTTCATGTGTCAAGTATTCATAACACTCCCTTCTTGAAGTGAGCAGCAGCAGACACAAGGGTTGATTACTATTAAGGGCTTTCCTTTGAAATGCAAAATCTGTGCACAGACTGAACACATCATCTGTTACCCCAGGCAAGGGTGTCTCTCAGTGTAGTCAGTACAAAGCATCCTGAGCCCTGACTCTCCCTCATGGCCAGTGTTGGGAGAGAGGGGTGGAGCTCACCCTGCTTAGTTTAAAACATAAAAGAGAAAAAACACAAAAGTTTCCAGCAAACAAAGCTGATTGGTAAACAAAGGTTCCTCTCAGGTGGCTAGGAAGCCAGAATAACTGAAATTTTTTAGTGCAGACTGTCCAAGATACTCGTAGGGAGGAATCACAGAATATCCAGAGTTGGTAGGAACCCACTAGGATCATGGAGTGCAACCCCTGTCCCTGCCCAGACACCCCAACAATCCCACCCTGTGCATCCCTGGGAGCGTTGTCCAAACCCTCCTGGAGCTCTGGCAGCCTCAGGGCCGTGCCCATTCCCTGGGGAGCCTGGGCAGTGCCCAGCACCCTCTGGGGAAGAACCTTTCCCTGAGCTCCAGCCTCACCCTGCCCTGGCCCAGCTCCAGCCATTCCCTGTGTCCTGGCCCTGGTCACCAGAGAGGAGAAATCAGTGTCCACCCCTCCTTGAGGAAACCATTGAATGCAACACTAAATTCCTTCCTGGAAAACACCAGGAAGCTGCCCAGAAGGATTAAAGGATTGTTACACATCCTTGGAAGAATGCAGACACAAACACAGCAGTAACTAATTCAGAATTTAGCTCCACATCCTATATGGAACATCTTATGAAACATCCCAGCAACAGAAACTGTGACACTGACAAGGCAGATATTACTAAAGATTTCTTTCAGACACTTTCAGAGCACTTTTTTGAAGTGAAGTACTTTGAAACAAGGCATTGTTTGATGTGAATTGTCTTCAACAGGAGTAGAAAATCTTTCCCAGAGGACTTCCAATAACACCTCCTGACCTCTTCAAATGTATTTCAGACTGGTAGTCCCAATGTATGGCTCTAAAATCCTTTGCTGATAGGGGAGATGGGAAAGCAATAACTGACATCAGCTGAGATTCTGTTACTTCCTCAGTATTACTGCCCACGGGCTGCTGCTATCAGGCACTCCTGCCTGGAACAATAAGAAAGTATCACTGGTGTAATTTAATTCATTAGAGAAGCTTTATGGTCGATCATCCAGCCTTTGCTTCTGCTTAAAAACATCCCTTTCTGACTGCAGCAGTGAATCGACTGAAGAGGAACGTGGGGATTGTATTTCCAGGGAGCTCCCATCCCTCGGAGCGTCGCGGCAGACGGAGCGAGCCTGGGGACAGTGATTCACTGCACTCCACATCCCTCACCCCACTCGATGCAGCCCAGGCAGAAATTCCATTACAGCTAAATGGAAATCAATTACACTTTTCATAGGCTAACTGCAAGTCAATGGTTTTAAAGGATGGAAATCCAAAGTTCACTACAAGTTTCTTATTACCGAAGAAATCATTCAAAAGCAACCCAAGCCCTGAATATTTGGGGAGTTAATAGTTTGAAAGAGGCTCAATACATTCAGTTAACAACTGAGGGGAGAGAAGCCTCATTTATTAGGTAAGTCAGAAACTTCAGAGGTTAAATTATAAAGATAGATCTTAAGTCATAACCATTTTTGTCCCACATATGCACATTCTGCTGCAAATCATGGAGGAATCACAGAATTGTAAGGGTTGGAAAAGACCTTCAAAATCATCAAGTCCAACCATAAAGCCAGCACCACCACCATGTTCATCACTAAACCACATCCTCAAGGGCCAAATCCACGTTTTTTGAACACTTCCAAGGATGGCAGCTCTGACAAGTTCCCAGGACATCTTTTTCCCAATGCTGTACAAACCAAAGGAGTTGTAGAAGCCTAGCTACTGAAGTAAACTGAAAAGGAGCCATTTATCAGTCTGCAAGTGACCTACACAGACATTTTTAGGGATTGCAGTCTTCGTTCCAGTGTGTCTGCTCAGTTTTAGTAACTGTTCCTGTTCCTCTTGAATTTTCATTGCGTTGTGTTGGCTTTGAAAAACAATTACCTGCTAAGTGTTGCTGGCTTTTGCTTTAGCTTTGCAAATAAATGTGCTGGTGGCTGCTAAATGAAGTGCTAGAAGTAAAAACTATCAGAAATTATTGCTCTCTTTGCAAAATGAAGTCTGCTTCTAATGCAAAGAATCTCTGGTACCCAAAATAAAAACCTCTAGAGCTTAATCGTAGACAATCTGTTTCGGTTAATATTGAATTATTGACCTTCTCACAGAAGTACTGCTAGTTCAGGCAATTTCTGTACCAGCAAGGAAGTTTAGCATTAAAAATAAACCTGACTGAAAATAGGTTGACTCTGGAATTTTGCACATTTGTGATTTCCAAGTATGAGCATAATCTTTATTGCAAAATTCCAGAGACAATCCCATAAATCATTGCCCAGCAGCCACTGCACCTATACCCATAATGCCCTAAGAGCTCAAAATGAATGTAAATAGGGGCTGCTGCCCAGATGGGTGGATTTTCCTCACACTTGTACTCTGCTCCATTCGATTTCCAATAGTTTCCTCCCACAGCTGGCAGGATGGATGGGAACCATTCATGGGAACAAGGATGAGGAAAAGAGAAATTTCCCATTGAGAATAACCTCCACACACTGCTCAAGATGAATAAATCATGAAATCAAAGCATAAATCCTATGTTAATATTATATATTCACATGTATATTATGAATAATTTACTGTGACCAGCTCAGTTCTTCTGTATCCTTTCTCCAGGGAAAGTTATTGCGATGGGGAAAAGAATTCACCTGTTCCTAAATCCAGTTGTCTTTAACATGAATCTTTAAATTGTATTCACAAAAGGCCAGATCTCAAATTTTAAATGTTTTGTTTAATTTTGAAAGGCCAGGCTCTTTAACTATCCCACCAGGTTCCTTGTAAAACAGATTATTTTAATTACTAATTATTTTCTTTCCTGTATCATTGCAGCTAATTTTTCTAGTAAGTTTTCCTTACAATGCTGTTTTACATTTTCAAATCCTCATATAAACCCAGATGGCATTTTAAGTCTAGATGGATATGTTTGTTATGTAGCTTTCAAAATAATAGAATTGCCTAAAAAATAAAATATTAAAAGGACACATTATGCAGTTGTACTTGCAAATCCTACCTGGATCCTAGTTATATGTTGTCTTCTCCTTAAAAACACTATTTCAATATTCCAAAAGTAATACCACCCTCATTTTGTTTTTTTTTTTTTTTTTTGCTACCTTAAAAGTCTCTACTTGCAAGTCTCAATGAAGCTGCCAATTTTCCATAGATTATTCTCAGTCATGAAGCTCAAGGCTATCAGAAGTGTGGATATTGTTGTACCCTAACACTGGATCAATGTCACATTCTCTACGTAATTGTATATAATTTTCCTATAAATATCCGTCAGTTTTTGTTGTATGCTTAACTTTTGCAATTTTAATTTTTTTTCTTTTTTTTATATATAAACAGGCTTATTATTCAGAGCCCTTAAATTGATCTGGGTTTAAGTAACTGCTGTGCTTCATCCAACCTTTAACCTCCTCTCTGTACAAAAGCACTAATGAAATCTTTGTGAAAATAAAATTTTCAATGATTGACCATAAACAGTTAAATAATGTTATGCATAAGAAATATTTCAAAACTCTTTATGAATATTTTTCTTTATTCTCAGCCAAGAGAGTTAGGTGATGTTACCTGTTCATTACTTCAGTCCCAGAAATGAAAAAAAAATAGCAAAAATCTTTTGTCACTTAAAAAGTTGTCCCTTGCACTTTATCCCAAGCCTTTTTTAGAGTATTATAATTTTTAATGAGATGGAACATTCCCACTGAGTGAGGAAGCGAAGAAAAAAAAAAAAACAACAAAGTTGTGATAAATAGAGCAATAATCAGAACAAAAAACTGACACTGACTGAACAAATTGTTACCAGAAAATAAAAGTTTGTAGCTCTGAAATGGTTTCTCAATAATTTAATTTATTCATGGTGCAGTTATCTTGTGATTATGTGCATGCTAAACAATTTTTATAATAAACCAATGATACTGATACAAATATTAAATAGCTGTAGCAAATAGTTACCAAAGTATGATATTTGTAAAAAAAAAATTGAGATATTAGCATATAAAATACATTATATATTCTTGCTGGCCATTATTTTGTAGTGAACTTTTCAAGATATATCTCTCACTACATTGTGGTAACTAAAAATTACCTTTATGGTTACAAAGAAACAACTTGAAGGCTGTTTTTAAAATATAGAGACCACCAAGAATAGGAATACAACATGTTGGGAGAGGGCTTGAAAGTCCACGGACAGGAACATACTGAATCCTCAAGAGCTTGAACAAAAATCAGAATTTTCCAATCCTTGCAGTCACATAAAAGCTGGGTAGAAGCAGCTTTAGGGCATAAGGTGACAGGGTGTGTTTACAACCTCTTGGAGATGCCAAGATCAATAGCACAGGCAGCAAGAACACAAGAATTGCTTTCCGATGATTAAATTGAAATACACCTTCACTCACTGCACTTGATATGCTCTAGTTGGATTTTTAGTCTGTTACTGTCCTCTGGAGGGTTGGCTCTGATCTGAATGCAGCATCTGTAGGAGCATCAAAATATTGAATCCATTTAATCAAGAGGGCTTTTGGAGCCTCACAGAAATCCAAAATAAATATCATCTCTGTGTTCAGTGGTGGTTCTCTGTGCTTCCTCCACTAAAACAGGCTTGGTTCTTGCCAAGAACACATTTCACATAGTGGTGGAGACTTAAACTTGCTGGGGAAATGATCACAGAAAGAAAAGTATTGTGGCAGAAGGACCTAGAGAGTTACCAGGCCTTCAGAAAATTTCTGTCACAGGTTTTAATGCTGGAAAGGAACAATAGAGTCATCCATCACATTATGTGCCCCCATGGATTCTTGCAGCAAATCTCAAACTTCTCAAAAAGAAAATCATTCTCAATCACTGAGACTACTACAACCCTACATCCTACTACAACCCTACAACCCTAAGTAAATTTTTCAAATTTAAATTCTTGCTGTTTATTCACCTTTAGAAATTTTCATCCAATTCGTTCAGCTAAGCTGAGTAATTTTAGTTTCTGGGCATTACATTTCATATCCTTTCCCATCAAAAATCCCTCCTCTGAGCCAGGAACTGATCAAATAATTCCTAATAATACCTTAGATACAGAAAATAAGTCTATATGGTCGGCTTCTTTTTCAGCATCCAATATTTTATTTTCTTAGGAACATAAAAAAATGGAAAGTGGGAAATGGAAAAATGTTGGCCCTGTGACAGAGTGAATAATTAGGTTCTAAAATAATAGACTGGTTAAGAGTTAGCTGAATAATACTTCACCAAATAAAATTTCCCAGATCATAAGTATATTAAGAACAATTAGCAGAGGTTTTGCAATATTATATAAACAAGATAGACCAACATAATTCTAAGATGACTGCTCTCATCATGTGTACCCAGGTATTGAACTCCATGGGTAAATAACATTGGTGTTAGACTCTACTCTAAACATTAAGATTGTCTGGTATTTCTCTTTCTCACTCTACACTGTGCTCAGTGGAGGGAAGATGCAAATTGATCTCACTCATTTTCCATTTGTTCATAACTTAGGGAATCTTGTTCCTACAGGCAAAAGAATACCAATCTTCTCTTTGCAGGCTTTCATTTCTGTCCTCAGACTTACAGAAATACACTTGATTTCAAAGTCACTCAGAACATAAGCACACTGTTCTCATGGCAGTGAAATACTCATTTGCAGTATTAAATAATATAATAATATAAAATAATTCCTATATGCTGCTTTATTATTCAGTGTTCTCCTCTGTTATACTGCCATGCTGTTCATGGCTGAAGTGAATTGTCACACATATTACAGAGATTTGAATTATACTTGAATTATAATTTGTCAAAAAAAGCTTTTATTAGAAAGAAAAACAATGTAAGATCCTTTTTTTTTTTAACTATATGAATTTTAAATGGCGTGTAAGGACTGTAAACAAACTGTTGGTAGGGACTGCTGATTTATAGAAGGATTGACACAGAATTTTATCTGAACAGCATCCAAAGAGTCAGTGCTGAGAGGATACTGAGGGCTCAGATAACAACCATTGCATGACCTCAGAATTTCTCTCTCACTTCCACATCAATTGACATTATCTGCCAAATAGTGGAATGAATATACAAAGAACCAAGGTAGGTTGTAACCTTGAATTCAAAACTTTCACTCTCTCTTTATTCTGCTCACAAGGAAGAAAAACCTTCAAGGTTATCTTAAACCACTGCTTCTCCAAAAGTGGATCCTCACAGAGTACAGCTCCTCCTGAGTGATGTGACTGGTTTCATACATGGGATGAGGAGACTTCTGCTTCTCCTGAATGGTAGATTCTGCTTTTCTGAACTGCAGCTCAATGCCAAGGCTTGAAGACAACATGCTCTGAGTGACTGGTCATCACAATTTCAACACTTTTACAATGAGAATGTCTTGTCCCTGGTGCTTGAAACTGCAACAGGTCAGGTCAGGTCAGGTCAGGTCAGGTCAGGTCAGGACAGTAAGAGCTCTGATTGGTGATGCTTAAGTCTTTACCTAAATTTTACATATTGGACCAAAACCACTGCAACTTGGTCAAATGTCAGCTGGCTTTCAGTTTGTAGTGTATGTGGGTTCTCAGCCCCCTGAGTGAAGCCACAGAGAAGTCTCCTCTCCAGAAATTTAACAGAAGATAAAACCAGCACAGAGGACAAAAACTGCAAGTCCACCCCAAATGTAACTGGTTGAAAAGTGGTGTCAATGGAAATTCTACAGAATAAATTTCCAAAGTCCTCCAGGAACTGAGTTTTGGGATAACAAGGCTGTTGTCTTCCTGTCCTTCAGAGTGCTCTCAAAATGACAGCTCTGTGAATGGCATAACCATAGTTTTAACTATTTCAGAATGACACTCCATGAGTGCTGCTCTGATCACAAAGGTCTGGGGGTTAAGACAGGATTATTCTAAACACAGGTCCACGAAAGGAAAACGAAATTTTGTACTCTTTGGTCTCTTTACTTAAAGCAAGCTCTGCCTGCATCAAAATGTTCCAGGAGGCAAATAGAAGTGGTGAAGCTCAGTTATTCCAGGAAAGTGTCCCTGCCCATGACAGGAGGTAGAAACCAGATGATCTTTAAGGTGTCTTCCAACTGAAACCCTTCTGTGATTCCATAAAATACTGATCAAAAAAAGCTTACCTCCTCCTGCATGAAAGGACCAGAATTAGTGTGGAAGTAGGACCACAGAAAGGATGCAGGAGCCATTTTCTTCCCGTGAGATGGTTCAGAAAGCAACCGAGGTCTCAGGTGTGTGAGGAGGAACTGCCACAGAGTCCACGCTCAGAAGTGTGGATGTGCAGCGATAACTGTGCTGAGGTCTTTCTACTTCAACCTTTAGCCTCGAGGAAAGAAAGAGTCAAGAGGAACCAGATGTGCCTCCCCAATATCTGCAAAGGTAAGTAAGGCCTTTGTGCCTCTTTCAAGGCCGTAGTGCCTCTTCCTCTTCAAGGAAGGCATTTCACAGATCTGAGGGCACAGCCGCAAAGCTCGGAGCCGAACCGAGGCTTTCTTTCTACCCCTGGCAACGATTAACCTTTTCCCTCAGTTCTCCCAAGGCAAGATGAAAGATCCCTAAAGATCAGAACTCCAGCAAGAGAGTGTGACCCGCTCTATTAAGGGCTTTAAACACTAAGACCAAGACCCTGAACCCTATCAAAACACCAACAAGCAGTTTGTGCACAGTAGAACAGCGGGAAGGATCAAAAAGCCCCCGCCCAAACTTCGTAGGAATTGCCCTGCTTTGTCCTGCGTGAGCTGGAGGTAATTGCAGAGTATTTTAGCAGCACAGAGCATGTTTGAAGTAGTTTGGCAGTGATCTGACAAAGACATGCAATAAATTTATGTCAAAGGAGCAGGAGTACTGCAGGCCAGAGACGCTGTAAGGCTGGAAAAGGGACCAGGCTGAGTGGGGCTTCCTCTTGACCCTTCTGGAACCAAACAGCACCCCACACCTTCTGCTGGAAAACACAGGAGATCTACCTGTCTCTTTTGGGAATGGTCTCTCTAAATTCCCACATTAATTTGGCTGTGGTTCGTTACCACCATAATTTAGGCCCTTCACAGCTTGAATATGATGAAAAGAATCACTGAGAATAAGTTATAGAGGAAGGAAACCACTGTTATCCCAAATAATCATTTTTGGAGTGACAGCTTGAAGACGATGAGGGACAGGACCCTAAGGAATGGCTGAAGTTGTGTCAGAGAAAGTTCAGGTTGGCTGTTTGGGAAAGGTTCTTCCCCAGAGGGTGCTGGGCACTGCCCAGGCTCCCCAGGGAATGGGCACGGCCCCGAGGCTGCCAGAGCTCCAGGAGGGTTTGGACAGCGCTCCAGGGATGCACAGGGTGGGATTGTTGGGGTATCTGGGCAGGGCTGGGGTTGGACTAGATGATCCTGGACCGGATATTCCATGATTCTATCTGTAAGCAAGTCAATGATCCAATCACAGGGAAACAATCCTGCAATGATAACTAAACTATTAAGAACAACAAAGATCCTATGAAATCATGAATTATATACCTAATATAACCTGTTCATTAGGACTACTACATACTCAAGGCGGTATAAACATTAGGTGAGTCCAACTGATTAGGAGCACCTCTAAAACATGATGGTGATTGCTACAGGAGTCCCAGTGTGATCCAAGTAAATTACTTATGGAAATATCCAGGTAACTGTCAAGCTGTGAATTTTCCTCCTGGAGGTGTGCTGCGCTGTGACCACACCAGGGCAAGAGAAGTCTCCTTGGAGGCTGTAGAGTTGAGTTTCCATTGTTTAACATGTTGTCCCAGGGGAAATGCGTGCTGGAGCTGAGGTATTTCTGTGTGACAAATACGATTCAGCTGAACATTATTCACAGCTTTGTCAACACTTCTCCCAAGTGTTTGAAGAAGTTATTTAAGAACTCCAGGAGTTGGAAAAAAAAAATGTTTATTTGAAACATAATGGATGTGTGGAGAAGAAAATCAAAAGTAGTGTAGATGACAGATTTTTTTTATAGCTATGGAATGAATAATGTTTTAATCCTTTGCACAGGAGAACGGGTGAGGGAACAAAATAAATCTATTAAAGGTCACAGGTGGTGCTTTGTCTTCATAATAAAAAAAGTTGAGCTTCACAGTTTATAAAGAGACTTTTTTTCTTTTTTCTGCTTTTTTTTCTCCTGCCTATAAGACCTACAGACTTATTACTCTCCTCATAATATTATTTAAACAGGCCAGGAAACCATTTTCTTAGTCAGCTTTAAACATATTGAACTGTTTTGTGGCTGTTTAGTGGCTCCTGGCTTTGGAATAATGAGGTTTTCAGCAGCAGTAATATCAATACCTTTGCAATAGTTTCTTTTGTTTGTCTGGAACAAAAGAAACCAACAAAACCAGAGAAAAATATACAAAAGTTTGTTTCTTAAAATGTGAGCATTAAAGTCATCAGCTACAGGTGTTCTAATTAATGCAATAAAGAAAAATTGATGAAGAAATGGCATTGTCCAGGACACCAGTTGTTTAAAAATGCTTGACAACATTGCAGTGGTTCCCGATTAAAGGGAAAACAAAAGCCTAGACAAAAAATACAGAAATCTGGCCCCAAAACCACCACTGGAAAATGTATACAGTAAGTCAGAGTTTCTAAGTGAGGCCATAAATTTCCTTGATTTTTCTGGTAGAGAAAAACACTGGAAAAGTATTTAGAAAGTAATTTTTTTTTTTTTGTTAAGTTAGAGTGAACAAATAAACAGATCCATCAAATATGTGAGAATTGGCTTTTTCTCTAACTTACTGGTAACACTCCAAAACTTCAACTATTTGAATTTATAAAACCTGCAATTCAAAATTGGGATGAATTACATCCCAAGATGTAATTTCAACTTGCTGAAAATGATTTGCAGGTGGGTGTAGTTTTGGAGTCTTCTTCAATGCTCTGTGCATTTTGACAGCATTAAAAGCTGAATTTTGTCCCTCTGATTCAGGCTTTGAAGAGCTGCCTTTGAGTTAATAAATGGTATTTCCCATAAAGCCTCTCTCCACTTAGAAGTATTATTTAATATGTTCTGGTGATTAGGCTACAACAACTCATGTTTGATGCTTTTGAGGATTCAAGAATGAGTGGCTTGGTTGAGAGAGCATAACTAGAAAAGTTGTATTTATTAAAACCTTTATTAAGTCCCTGAATGCAAAAGAACATTATATATATATATATATAAAGGGTAAAGATGTAAATATGTAATTATACTCTGTCGAGTATTGTTTGCTTATAGCAAAGTTCTTCCTCTCCCACACTCTTGACAATTATAAATCATTAAAAATTACCAGATTTTCTGCTTTACTTGGGGCAAAGAACATGGCAACTTGAGATATTCAGTAAAAACTAAGTGGGCATTAATGTGATATAAGTTTGAGTGATAAGTTTATTTACAGAGGTATCTAAAGCCCTGTTTTAAGCCCTGAGGCACTCCAGAGCTGGAAGAACCTTCTAGGCCTGCAGAATACCACCAACTCTTTCTTTTAGCCCCATAAAAGCAGGGCTTTTTCTTTCTTTTTCCTTTTTCCTCCTGTCTTTTATAACCTAAGTGCTTTACTGTGTTACAAACCCAGATTCATTTGTAGTAAAACACCCACTTGACATTTGTAAGACTCTTGCCACTGATTTCCTGGGAACAAGGTTGATTTCCAAACACTTTTATCATGAGAACATAGGCTGTAAAGCCCCAATAATTTTAGAAAGCTCCTTAAGTAACTAGTTTAAATTGCTACTAAATTCTTTAGATAAGAGTTTGTTTTGCAGGGAAAATTGTAATGCACTACTGAATTCAAGGGCATCAACCTCAGCTAGATTTTCCAGATAAAGGATATATATACATTCTGTTCCAAGAATTTTGATAGCTCACCTTTCATTTTGCTTCTTCATCTGTATTTCTAAGTGTTTTCAAATTTGCTTTTTTTAGAAAGAAGGACTTTGCCAACACTGGATTTAAGTGAATTTTTTTTAAGTAATAAATTTTCTTCCTTAGATATTCATCACTGCATAGAATACTTTGCCTGGAAGGAACTGTACTCCTGACTGAAGCTTATTATGGTGTCAAGGGTCAAAGAAAGCGTAAACAAGTGAAGAAACGAGCAATGAACTCCATTATCCCATCCTTCATTTATAATTTTTAATTTTTTTTTTTTTATTTCCATTGAAATGGGAAAAAACCTACTGGCTTCCATTTACTATCTCAAAAAACTTTTTCAATTGGTTCCTGTTGATTAAAACTTGAATTTCACAATTAATCTCAGTGAAATATGAAGATCCTGAGCAGCCTATTTTCAGAAGTGATGAATACAACACACTGGGAATACGGGGAAATGGTATTACAATTGATGCAGCCTTTTAACATTAATCCAGATCTGCTCAGACATTAGAAACAGGTAATTGTGAGTGAAATGTTGATTTATTAAAGATGCAATTACATTTGGATGTACTGATTTAAGGGATGTTGTCCTGTTCCCATAGAACCATAGGACAGTATAGGCTGAAAAAGACCTCCAGGGTCATCCAGTCCCAGCTTTGAACACCATGGTGCTCACTCAACCCATCAAACCAGAAAACAGAATAGCCAAAATGAGACTTTACACACTGGACAAAGATTCTCAAATAGTTTTAATGTTCTGCTGCCTGTCTGGCTGTCACTGAACAAGTTCAACCTCAAAAAGAAAATTGCAAGAAGAAAATCAAAAAGAATAATAAAAGCCCCCATTCCTAATTCAGAAGAATATCAATAAACAGACAAAGTAGCTCTGTTGCTTTTAAGAGCATAGAAAAGAAAGTTTCAGCCAAGGAAATGCATTGCAAATTAGGAATTTACATGAAGTTCCCTGTCTGAAAAAACAAATCATCCCAACTAAAATGCTGCTAACAGATTCAAAGTCCTGGGAGTGATGCTCCCTCCCCCACAGTCTCTCTGTCAGAGGAACACTGGCACACCAGTCAAACAACCAAAACAGCAAACAGCTTCTGGTCCTTTCACTCTTCCAAAACAAACTCATTGAAAACAAACACAACCCAAAGTCCTTATGCATCTCCAAAGATACATCCTGCTGGGAAAATATCAGCAGCAAAGGAAAAGCAAAGTGAACACCAATACATCCTGCAGAAAACTCCTGACTTACACATTTCCACAGCATCACAGAGAAAGGCAAGTTTCACTTTTGAAATATTAAGAGGGTTGGGTTTTTTTTTTTTGTTTGTTTGTTTTTTTAAAAACAGAGTTAAAAGAAGTTGAAACACTGAGCCAGCAGTGGTCCCACATGGAAGTGGGGCTTCAAGGGGGTGTCTAAAGAAGACAATTTAAAAGCTTCATGGCCACCATGCTTTAAAATCCATCATCACTATCTGTCTTCATTTTTGGGGTTGTTTTGAAATCTAAACCTGAACAAGTGATGGAGCAGCTTCACTTCTTTTAGGGAACTGAGCCATTCCCAATTGACTCAGAGCAGTGGAGCAGTGCTGAAGCAGGGAGCTGTTTCCTGCAAAAAAAGCAGCAGCAGCCTGAGCAAAATGCAGTGAATATTTGCCTGCCTTTCACCAAGGCATGAGCACACTGAAATAGTGCAGCTGGCAGTGATACAAAATGCCTTTAGCAACACGTTTTGTGAGAGGAAGACACTCTGAGCATAACTCTATACATTTACATTAATATCTGCAGCCACAAAGGGGTCAGCAGAGATCTGTGGTACAGTTGCACAGAAAGAGCAGGGGAAAACACTTGGAAACAGTAGAATCAGCAAGATAAAAATAGGGAATTGAGAAACAGGAGAGCTGTGTGCTGGGACCAGGTAATTCTACAGAATAAGCAAGAAAGGAGCCTGGTGAAACCAGAAAAAGTCCAGGTCTTGAAAATAATTTAAACTCTGTCAAGGGCAGATGAGACTATCCCCTTTTCTTGTGGGAGAAGGATATAAAACACCAGCAATGGGAAAGGAAATCTGGGGAGGAAACAGGACTTTGATTCCAGCTCCTGCTCTCCAGCTGACTCTGCCACATTCAGGCATTCTGACAATATCTTCTGCTGGGACAGAACTCTCCAAACTGATGTCAAAATTTGCTGCTTTCCTGTCATTTCTCCTGCTCATGGGTCTGTGTTTCACGTGTTTTATTGGTTGGTGTTGCTCAGGGCCAGGTTGGATGGGCTTGGAGCAGCCTGGGAAGGTGGAAGGTGACCCTGCCCTTGGAAAAGGGTGGGACTGGATGGGCTTGAAGGTCCATTCTAACCCAAAGCAGTGTGAGATTGAGAGCCTGTCACTGGTGCAGTCTGTACTCAAAACATACCTAAAACAGCTGCAAAAGACTCATCCTATAGGGGATTTTTCCTTCTGCCAGCACTGTAACTCACACCACAGCCACGGGGGGATGGTGCCACGCTCCCCACCACGAGTGAGGCGTCCTCACAGCTCCTCCTGTTCCACATGGCAGAGGAGGAATAACTGCAAAGGCATTTGCTTTTGGCTTCTTCTTCAGAGAGGGTGTGCAGCATGGATTGCTCCTTTGGAAAACCCAGCAAGCATGGGATATAGCAAGATGCTCCAACAATTTATAAGGACACCTCTTGTCAGACTATGCCCTTTTCTGACCCAGAGATGGGGCAACTGAGAGGCGTTTTAAAAACTTTTATTCCATTTTCAGTTTCATGAGCAGGGTGAAACAATACAGATGTTGTAATTTACAATACAATATAATTCACAATACAATCAGGAGACAACTATTTCTTAATTACAATACAGTATAAATGTTTCTTAACCTATCAACTTTAACCACACCATACTATAAATACCTTAAAACCAATGATCTAAAATTACTCCTCATAAATCTTACTACAATACAACTTTCATAGTCCTGTTTCTCAAAAATATCTACTCTTTTTTTACAAAACCCTCCTTTAAAACTTGTTTCTAATTCAATTTCTCTCTCAACAATTTCTATCCTATCCCACAACATTCCTGAGTCAACATTTCTTATCTCAAAGTTTACATACAAATACACACTATGTAAACCTTCTATCAAACTTTAAAAATTTTCTATAAATCCATTTCCCACGACCTCTCTCTCAAGCAAGTAGAGTGATACCTGTGTTCAAAGAAAGCACTTAAAGATAATTTTTTACTCAATTGCTCCCAAGTGTCCAAGCCAGAAAAGACAGAAACTGAACTGGCCTCAGGCAACCACGAGTCCCTTGTTTTACCTTTGCAGTCACCACAGGGAAACTCATCTTGTATTCTAGAAATGTAAAAATATTGCATTTGGATTAAATAAATAGTCCTGACAGCATAAGACAAATCGTGTTTGTTTGGCCCATGTAATCAGGACAGTGAGAAATGAGCTATTTACACTGATAATCTCAGGCTGTTATCAGTAAGATTAATTTGTCTACAGAGACATTCCCAGGTGACCCCAAGATCCTGTACTATATTTATTCTACACTTTGGAGATATATGAATTGAGAGAGTTATGAAGAATATTGCAAACACTTTTAGATTCATTGGAACAAAAGAAGAGAACAAAAACTAAACTTAAGGATTTTGTTGTAAATGCATTCCCTACAGTCCAATGTTAACTCTGGGAATTTGGCTCAGATCTTTGAATTGAAGAAGCATTCCCTGGATCTTCCATTCAGCAGCCTCCCCCTGAAATGCTGCTATTAGCATTCCCAGAAAAGCCTCCAGAGCAGAACCAGGCTCAAGAATGCATTTAGCAGCAAATGCAGTAATAGCAAATTTATTGCCCTGAGGAGGCAGCTCTTGTAGATTATATATATATATATTTTTGGACACTGACTTCTGAATTATTTGGTAATCACTTTATTTGTTGGCAGACACAGAGAATGACTGCAACCGTTTACTGACTGTTTGCCTCAATTTTCTTGTTGGCATTTCAAGACTTGGAGCATTTGCTCCGGGCTAATTGGCTAATGCTTGTTCAAACTGACTCCTGCTTTCAATCCCCTCCCAAAGAAAGAACTCAGGGCAGCTATTAGAGAAGTGATGCTGTTGGTTTTCTCTTCTAGAGGATTCTCACAAGATTTCTTTGTCCTCCTTGTCACCTTTCCTTCTCTTGCTGTTGCTATTTGTGCACCTCAGAACACTCGGTTTTAGTGGATGAGGTCAGCATGTGTCCAGAATTAAACTATTTAGTGAATCCTGCAAACCTGCACATTATTTCATTCCAGTCTCACTGGAATTGAAGACAATAATGTTGAGATTTGAATACTATTAATGCAGTGTTCTCACAGGAGCTACTGGTTTTCTCAGTACATTATGGAACACAGCTGTGGCTGTAGAATGCTCCATGTTGACCAACAAAATGTGACAACACTTTTTACAACAGTATTTTTTAGCTCCCCACAGGAGGTGTGCTTCAGACAGGTGTCCCTCATTATTTTTTCTCCTATTTCTTAATGTCAGCAAATTTATAAGATCAGAAAAAAAAAACAAATAAAAAAAAATCCCTGCTTTCTGTTGTCTACAGAATCCCAGAATGATTTGAGTTGGGGGGGACCTTAAAGCCCATTTGGTGCTACCCCCTGCCATGGGCAGGGACACCTTCTACTAGCCCAGGGTGCTCCAAGCCCTGTCCAGCCTGGCCTTGGACACTGCCAGGGATCCAGGGGCAGCCACAGCTTCTCTGGGCACCCTGTGCCAGGGCCTGCCCACCCTCACAGGGAACAATTCCTTCCCCAAATCCCATCTGACCCTGCCCTCTGGCAGTGGGAAGCCACCTCCTGTGTCCTGGCACTACATGCATAGGAATCATTTTGAGAGAGAGGTTCCTTGTTTGCTCTTGGTGTTGATTATTTTTTTTTTTTTTCCCCTTGGTAGTCATTTCCCCTCCAAAATTTTGGTCCAGGTCTTCACATATGCAAAAAGTAACCAAAAATAAAACTTCCCCCACTTTAGCTCATACAAGTCTGGGGTCTGCACTGGAAATCCTACTGTTCAGGTGGGAAAATACAGGAGAGAGTTCCCCCAGAAGGTCCTACATATTCCTACAAATATTTGGTGTCATCTGAGTGGCCTTTTATCTAACACCACATTTCAGCACGATAAGGGATGTACTTCAACCAACATGGGAAGAGGAAGTAGATAATCAGAATTTTAGGGTATTTGCCAAAAAGACCCTTCCTTTATCATCAATCAGTTCCTTTAAAGCTTACCCCAAGTCTCCAACTGGCAATTTATACTAAGGAAATAATATTTAAAACCTTTCTAACAGAATGAAAATACGCTGTTAGAACATTTTCACTACAAATACACCCTCCTGTATGATGAGGTGATTTCTGCTTTGTGGGACCTTTAATTTATCTGCTCTAGGTGACAATTATCAAGCAGAAATCAAAGCTATTATTCTTTTAATCTAATCAGCTATGGTCTAGTTTACTTCCAGATGTGTCCTATTGACTAGAAAAGAAAACTCTAATAATTCACAGTTTCTCTGGGATCAGTTTGTCATAATTTGATTAATTCCCTCCTCATCTTCTTCTTGCTTTCTAATGTTATAAATCAGCCTAATCAAATTATTGTCACTTTCTCCATACAGGCAGAAAAAAGACAGATTGTCTTTGCTGTCAGCAGTTGGCAGAAGTCTGAAATACGAAGTTTGTTAAAACTTAGGAACAAGCAAAAAGTAGAGACTCAAAAAACTGTAGATTCCTTCCAGTGCTCCATAGACAGGGTATATATTAATCATTCATACAATTCCATCTCCTTCTTACGCTCTGTCTTACTTAAATGCAGGAGTTTTGAATCAAATTTATCATTGTAAATAACCAGAGCAGGGGGAAAAGAAGAGATTTCTGCAAAAGCAGTGATTCATGAGGGAAAATTTGATTTTGCTTGATATGTCTTGTCTGAATCTCTTTTAAATTGCTCAGCCTGGAGGCCATATTTCATTTTTGTTTGTTATCCAGTGCTCGTCTGGAGCAGCCCATGGTGCTGCAGTGGAGGAAACATGGAATGCCAGCGTTCTTCCCCAGATCAAATCCTTATTTCCTTGGGAAATGATTCTCCTTGGAAGTGCCTTTGGCCCACATAATATTCCATGTGCAGTTTTTGCTAAGAATCACATTTTCCCTCATTTTATAACCCCAAGCTGCTCCAGTGATTAATCTGGTTAATTTAAGTGTGAAGAACATGCTTAGGTCAAACTTTTGATTTTACTGACTTTTCTAAAAACTTTTCTAAAGAGCAAGTGCAACTAATCAAGAATCTTCTTGCTGCCAATATTACATAATGAAACTAAATCACAGAATTATATAGTAACTGGGAATAATCTGATTCCGAGAAAGTCATGATTTATTTCCCCCAAAATGAGAGGAGTACTAGGGAATAAGGGACAGAAACCTCACCTGGAGTAGTTTTCTAACTATAGACTCATTTTGAAAATGACAAAATAAGATTGGAACAGATTGTACAAATGAGCAGGAAAATAATTTACTTTTATGTAAGTGTCATTATGTTTGGCTTAAAGCTCACAAAAAGCAAAAATGAGAGGAATTGCAGTGAAGTCTATAATATCATTAAATGAAAATACACACTGATGAAAGCTCAGGATTGATGCATGGTGGGAAACCTTTGCAAAGAATGAGAAGAAAGTCTGCATACATAGGAATAAAACACTACAAACTTGTACAAAATGTGTTGATTCACTTACAGAACATCTTTGCTCCTGTCCTTCCTCCAGCTGTGGTTCCTGCACTGGAATGTTGCAGCTCTGGGCAGGCATTAAGAAAACTGCCACACTTGCCCAGACATTAGACTGTAAAACTTTTATTCTCCCATTAAAGCAGTGGGAGTTGAGCCTGGAGCAGACTGTCCAATGCAACTGCTCCAGAAAGGGAAAAATCCAGGAAAATGGAGCTGATCCAACACAACTGCAGCATTAGGGACTCTTCTGCTCTGCTTAGTGACAAAGGGACCAGGAAGGTGGATTTAATCTCTTCTGGCTTTGGTGATATCAGGTAAATTCACTGCCAGTGCAGCACTGGGAAGCAAAAGGCTTTCCAAATGATCAACACTGATATTTTATCAACAGCTCCTTGGCCCCTCGTCCTCACCAGACACATCCTCTGCTGTGACTGCTGCAGAATTCTCAATCAGTGGAAGAACTCACAGGTGTGAGGAGTCTCCCTCTTTTCTTCTTCATGGAGAGAGAACAGAAAGTTTGACTGAACTGCCCTTGTCAATTTTTCTGCCAGATCACTCCAGAGCTGTATCTGTCTGGATTTCTTCATTGTGAAAGTGCAAATCCTAAATTCCACAAAAAACAATTGTGTGAGGGATTCCAAAGGCTTTTTCGTGGTGAGTAACACCATATTAATTTTTTAACTGAGCTACTCACAGATGTAAATGTTTCACACAAATGTTCTGAAAAAAATCCCCAATAAGAACAGAAAACACTGTAAAGTGAGCTGGGAAGATCAGGTGAAACTTAACACTAATAGCTGAATTCTGTTCCCTGTGGCAAATATTTCCTCCATCACATTCTCCACAAATATATATTTATATATTTTTACAGGCTTCTTTGTTAAAAAAAAAAATTAAATGTAGAACTAATAACATGTAGCCAGCTTTCTTGAGCCCTGACACTTAAAAAGTCAAACTCATCTAGTCTAAGCCAGAGAAAAGGTGATATAGACATGAAATGAAAATGAAGGTCTACTCATGAAATGAGACTCAGGGTGCCTAATTAATGCCCCACTAAATCAAGGGAAGAACGTCAAAAAAAGCATCAAATATTACTAAAATAATGAAACTTCTGTGGGTAAAATGAGAAAGTTGCTTCACACCAGGCCACAGAAAATAAAGGAGTACCAGGACGTAGACTCCTTGGATGAGCTCAGACAGGGGATCATTTCCAGCACATCTGTGAGGCACAGTGGGAAGCAGCTGTCTCATTTGCAGGCCTCTCAGATGTCAAGCAGCCTCATGACTTCAATCAGAGATTTCCTCTCCTAATAGTCTTACTGCTTCACAAGTGGGAGGTGCTGCTCCTGGATTTCTATCACCAGGGAAATTAGAGATGGCTGTGATGGAAGGATATAAAAGAATGTCTGATCAGGCCAATTTCCAGCTCCAGACTTCACTGGATTCTTTCACTCAGAAGGCACTTCCTGCTAACTGTTAAATGTTAATTAAGATCAGGACTACAAGTGCAAAACCAGTAGTTTTCAAGCCCCACTAATTCTAACCCAGCTCTGACTACACAGTATTTTGAAAGCAATGCTGAAATGTTGGTGACACGAGAGGGAAATAAAACCCAAGGAAAGCAAATGATGAAAAAGAAAACAATTGCTCACCTCCAAAGAGCCCCTGAGTGATGGCAACCCCCACCACCCTCTGCCTATCCAGTTTTATTTATGAGCAGGATGTCAGATGGTCTGGGTTGGGTGGGATCAGCTGTCCTGGCTGTGTCCCCTCCCAAATCCTTGTGCACCCCCAGCACCTCACTGGGAGGGTGAGGAGGAGTAAATGCTGTGTGAGCACAGACCAGCAACCACTGAAACATCAGTGTGGTGTCAGTGTGGTACCAGCACTGTTTTCAGCAGTGTTCACACAATTCCAGAACACAGCCCCATGCAAGCTGCCCTGGAGAAAGTGAGCTCCACCCCAGCTAAAAGCAGTACCTGCTCACAGTCTGGGGGTCGAGAAGGTCATGCTGGAATTCCCTCTGACATGAGGGAACCACAGTGACCTCAACTTCTTCCTTCTCCCATCTTCCTCCTTTGAGTTCTTACTGACTGAAAACAGGAGGATCCCAGCAGGATCCTATCTCTTCTAAATGATCCTGACTTTTTTTTTTTTTGTTTTTTCCATGCTGTTTATCTTTTTAGGTGTTCAAGAGGATTCAGTCTATTTGTAATCACTTGTGCTCATGTTTTCCTTACTAAAATGAACACACCACAGCCTATCCCAAGTTGTTTGTGAAGATCCCTCTCTCTGGGATGGGGCATAGTCAGAGAAAAATATGTCTAGCAATATCCCCAGTACAATCTATTTAGTTTATGAGCATGGCCAAAGTTTTAAATCCTTTCTTTTTTCTCTCTTATGTAAATTTTTGCCTGAGAAATACTCCCAAAACTTGCATCAGAGGTGAGACAAAAATGAATGGCAGCCCTAAAAAGTTATTGGATGTATTATGTGGTCACAGCCATGAAATCTGTTCTTCAGCTTTCCTCCCTTTAAACACTGTATTATTTCCCTGTTATAATTAAATCTATAACCTATTTTTAACTTGGCCTGAATGGCCTAGAGATTAAGCAGGACCTACAGGAACCTACAGCTCTCTGTGACCCAGAACACCAATAAAAAACCAACCAAATTAAGTGTATTGAAAATTATGAAGAAATTTCCTCTTGCCTAAGAATTCAGAGGGTGATGACAATAATATGTATTTCTCTATGATGAATAAACCTTAATTTAGTCTATTATAGCTGAAGATGAACAAACAAAACTATCAGACTGAAATTAAACCTTTTCCCTCTACTGTTAGAAGAAGATAACTGGGATATGAGGTAGGGAAGGATTTTTTAATATACTCAAATATCAAGCCCTAAATAATAAAAGAATAAGAAACCTCTACCAGTTATTATTTTCCAGATTTTTCTCTCATTTACCCTTTTTGTCTCATTTAAGCTCATTTAGTACACTCTACATTGAAACAAAAATTCCCTGCTTCCCATCTGCTCTGTTCTGATTTGTTCCCCTTTTCACCCCCAGGAATTTAATTCCCACCAGTCACAAAGCACAAACTCACAAACCTATTTTCATCAAATGGAAAACTAAGCAAACAAATTCATGAGGGCCATAATTCCTTGAATCCATGGATAAGTAAGAAATCTTTATAAAGTCATGAAATGTTTCTTAAAATAACAACTTTCTGAGAGAACAAATGAAATCGTGTGATTGTCTCATCCCCACATATTTAGTAGAACCTGAAGGGTATTTAGCTGATGCAGATGGTTTGAAAAAGGGAATGTTTAAATTAGGTGCAGGTTTGAGTCTGACAGGGAACAAATATAAAATATGTGGGTTTGAAGTACATGGAAATACACAAATTGTTGCAGACAGGAGAGCAGCTGCAGAGATGCTCAATGTATAATGTAAAATCAGGGACTGGTTTGGGCTGGAAAGGACCTTAAAGATGACCTTTTTTCACCCCCTACCATGGGCAGGGACACCTTCCACTAGCCCAGGTTTCTCCAAGCCCCATCCAGCCTGGCCTTGGACACTTCCAGGGATCCAGGGGCAGCCACAGCTTCTCTGGGCACCCTGTGCCAGGGCCTCCCCACCCTCAGAGAAAAGAATTCCAGTGCTGCAAACATATTTTATCCACTTTTCTTAAAGCCCTCTGTAAGAACTGCTGCAAGCTTTTGCTCCAGTAGGTAATATTTTCACTTCAACCAACAGAGATCTGGGAAATGAAATAAAGCATCAGCGTAGTTCGTTCCTGAAATAGTCACAAAATTGTCATATTTCTAACTTGACAGAAACTGCAGTTTCTAGTCTATAGACTATTTCAATCTTCAAAAAGTTCCTTCAATTTAGGAGAAACATTTGTGGCAAAGGAGTTCTCAGGAACTGCACATTTGAAGTAGTGATGAGTAATCTTCGACATTTGGACTCCGAGTTCTAAAAACTCCCTTTTGCTGAAGGGAGCCAGGAGCGGGGAAGGGACGGCTCAATGAAATGTCAGAGGCTGTGTTCTCCTGGAGGCCTGTCTGAATGCTGACAAAGTCCTTTTCCAATTTCCTTTAAAATGGATTTGGGAAACGTTTATTAGTTCTTCCTGAAGTGCCTGTAATTACTTTGTCTGTGCTGCTAGGCCTGCAGGCTGCTTTGCACAGACATCTCTTGTCCTCCTGTGCCGTGTGCTCTGACAGGGGATATTAACTCTCCCATATAGAAAAAAGTTCAGATGTAATTTGTGATCCTAATCCATGCAAAGTTGCTGCAGCTGATATTGAGAACTCCTTCAGAGTAGATTTTACAAGAGTAGTCATGGATGTTCAGTGTTAATAGAGCTTTACTTGTGATATAATTTTATTTATATCACAAACTCATTTAGGTTTGAGATCACCGAGTCCAAGCTGTGCCTGATCCCCACCGTCTCCCCAGCCCAGAGCACTGAGTGCCACCTCCAGGCCTTCCTGGGACACCTCCAGGGATGGGGACTCCAACACCTCCCTGGGTACGCCCTGGCAATGTTTAACAACCCTGTCCATGGAGAAATTCCTCCTGGTGTCCAAGCTGAACCTCCCCTGGCACGGCTTGAGGCCCTTTCCTCTTGTCCCATCACTTATTCTTGGGAGCAGAGCCCAACCAAGCTCCAAAGTCCTTGAGGCCCTGGTATAAAAACTTCCTGATACAAAAATGGATATTCTTTCTGGCCCTGGGTTCTGGTAACCTTATAAACCCTGTGGTGGAAGAGCTCTTAAAGCAAACATCACTCTTCAGTAGGGTGGGTTTTATGGAGTATGGGTACACTGGCTTTTGAAGCAGCTCTTCACCATCCCCACTTAGCCATTCAGTCCATTTTCTTAAAGTCTGGGAACACTCAAGAATTCAGTTCCTTTTTACAAAAATTCCCAACCAGAAGATGCTCTCCAGAGGGATTTCTTAGGCAATAACTGGAATTCAATCCACAGGATCAGATTAGAGCCAGTCTAACCCCAAATCCTGCAAATTCTGAGTGTCTCTCCCTGCTCTGCTGTTCAGATCTGTTCCTGATGCAGTGTTTGGTAAGACAGACACAGCTGTACATCTCAGCCAGGGATTCATGGGGGGCAGAAATATTTCTGCACCAGCTGAAATAAAACTACACCCCAAGGTTCATGGGGGAGAAATCCCATCTGGCCTTGAGAAATTGTATCAGCGCTTTTCCAGTCTCCACGTTAAAGTAACAGCCACAGGCCAATTTTAGGAATAATCTCTGCAATGGGATGATTTTTTCCATGCCTATAGAACTATTAATAAAATCTTATTTTCAGGAAAACATCTCATTTGTTGTCATTAATCCACTTCATTCCAAATATTCATAGGTTTTAGAAGTCTTTAGGCTTCTGATTTGCATCATTAATACAAGAAAAATCTCCATAAAATATTACATTATAATAAGTTCTCTTACACACAAAGGTATTACAAGAAATTTTCAACTTCAAGTCCTGGACTCTGTTAATTTACTGTCAGCAACTAAAACCATTTTCCAGTGGCAAATTCAATCAATATGCTATAATACTCTTGTGAGCTGTCATTTAAATGTTTGTCACAAATTTTCTCTGTGAAATGGCCCAGGAGATTGCAGAGCAGGTATTTTTACTGCTGGTATCTACAGACCAATATCCTGAGAGAATAACCCAGAACAGCATCAAGTTTTAGGCAAAAGCTGGTTTACTTTGTGAATTTATTTTGTGAATTTACTTTGTGGTTCCTTTTAGTGTCATTCCTGATATAAAAATAGATATTCTTTCTGGACACTAAGCATTAATTTATTCAAAAATATAATGAACATCAGGATATTTATTCCCTTTGTGATTCTATTAAGTAACTCCAACTTTCAGTCAAAAATGCAACCTTCATTGATTAGAAGAAATAGGAGTTTTCTAAAGTCAACGCTGCTAGAAAATTACTATTTCATTGTTCTGGATCTGTTTAACTGAGATAGATAAGATAAATCATAGTCAAAAAACCCAGCTTCAATTCTTCTTGACCACCTTTAGAAAAAAAAATTGCTGAAAGCATATAGAACTTTGCAATATTTTCATTCTCTATTCCACAATAACCCTGAGTTATCTTCTGTAATGAAACTTGAAAGCACAGTGCTGATAATGTTTCCGAAATAAGACTTTCCCAGAATTATTAAATTGGAAACAAAAGCAAAAAGTAATTCAGCAGGGTTCAGCTTCTCCATGGTTTTTGAACATATTCGTACCTTGAGTTAAGTTCATGAGCCGGAATGCAATGAAACAGTACCATTTTTCTTTTTTTTTTTTTTTTCTCATTTTCTGGAAGCATAGACTACAAACCAGGCAACAAGACCAGGTGTTCCCTGGTTTGCTGTTTGGTTTGGAACTGATTTCTGCCCATCTCAGCCTAAGTACTTTAGAGAAGAAATGTTATTCTTTTTCATAAACCAGTTCTTTTAAGAGGGCAATTTCCCACAGCCATAAAGCTTACCTAAAATCATCCATATAAACTTTGAAAGACCTCACTGATTGAAATTTATCTGTTTACTTCGCTGCTGTGGCTTAAAAATTATTAATCCATTACCTATCCCTCAAAGAAAGGTGTTTCAGTAGAGCAGTTTGAATTTGGGGCTTTTTTTTTAACATTAAATATTTCAAATACTTTAAATACTTATGAGACTTCAGAAATGCACTGGCTCAAGGAACAGCATCTCCTGTCACTTCAGAATAATTAAAGAAAACATTCTCTAGGAAGGAAAGGTCAAATGGAGAGATTATTGCTTCATACCCCTGAGCTGATTTTTGAAAGTTTAGGAAATTGAGGAAGATTTTTTTTGTGCATATAGATCGGTTCTGTATACCAGAAAACATTAAAAGGAAGCAGTTTAGATCATCTAATTTTCAATGTGCATCTGGATTCTCCTTAAATTTATCTAATAAGGTTGTGTTTCATAACGATTTTCCAGACTGATTTTTATTCCTTTTCAATTAAACATAAGAGACCAATTTTAAGCAGGCTTGTGTGTCATAATCATCACATCTTTTAGTGGAGTGGTAGGAAATTATGTGGATTTAGAGTCTCCCAGAGGAACACATTGCTGTCAAACAACAATTGACTGCCAGAGCAAAAACCTAATTCCATTATTGGCAGAAGGGATAATGTGGATTTCTCCTTTATCCAATTCCACATTTACAATATCCAATCTGGAGAACCACCTTGGCTCAGGTCAGGCATCTATTTAGATCAATCCCATGCCGATCAGACTCAGATCAGCAGTTCTGACTCTGCAGGATCTAGGAACATTTACCGTTGTCAAGAATTTACCAGGAGATGCCCTCAGAAATTTCCTGAATTATGGAAGTAGCAAATTTAGCAGCAGGACAAGAGGTACTAAATACCTTTGTTTTCCATTTTTCATGTCAAATAGGTCTGGAAAAAAATGCTCAACTGTTACTGAAACTAAAAAACCCGCACGTACTGAAAAAAAAAAAATATAATTAGAGTTGTTGAGGAACTTAAACTGAGAGGTACCAGTTTAAAAATTCTGAGCAATTAAAAGGAATAATTTGACCAATAATTACAGTGTTTTAACTTGAATTTCCTGGGACTTGTGATCTTAGAAATTCTTAGCCTCTCTTTCCTAGATTTCCAGAACATTTATGTGGAATTTTTAATGAACCAGCTGATCCTGTCACAAATATAAGGAAAAGGAGGAACAATAGAGTCAAAGAATAATAAAAGTTAGAAAAGATTTTTAAGATGACCAAGTCCAACCATCAACCCAGAATTGCATTCCCCTCTAAGCCATGTCCTCAAGGGCCACATCTACAGGGTTTTTGAGCACTTAAATAAATAATTCAATTCCAACTCTTGAAAAGACACCAGAATATTTTTTTCCAAAGGTCCCATAATATTGTCCCATGATTATGTTGAGACTGTGCCAGATTTACAGAGATGTACGAGAACCTTCTTTTGGTAGGAATCACACAACAAGGTCTCTTAAAAAGGCCCATTCCTTGCCTCAGAGTGGCCAAAGGGAACTCCTTGGTGCGTGCTCCATGTAGGAACTCTGCATGAATTTTCCTCCTGCACAGCAGATAATTTTTACAGCAATTTCTGCAGCTCCAAGCATGGCATAGACAGTTTCCCAATGCTTATTCTCTTCCACATAGTCAGATTTTCAGCTTACAAAAGATCCCTCAGGGAGGAAAAAAATCTGGTTTAAGAAAAAAATAACATTAGGTGCAAAGTGAAAGTCAAAAATCAATAGAAAGTCCTAAATATAAGGAAAGGAAAATGGCACTGGGGGGTAATAAAAAGCCTTCCTTTGATCAGAGAGGGCATATAAAATAATATGGCCTACAGTTATTTTTAATGAAGTTTAAAAGCATAAATGAGGCTTAGCATTATAGAAAGTAAAAGATTAACACTGGACTAAGTCACATATTTTCTTTAAGTTTGGACATAAAATTCTTTGAAATTATGGCATTGTTAGCATTTATAATATAAGGCAGGTTTGCATTGCTGGTAAATGAAAATCAGAGGGGTTCCCATCAGTTTTAAAATTAACAGTGATTTCAAATTCTCACATTTCTATTTTTAAAGAAAACTGCCAAAATTAATTTTATTTTCAAATATGACAGGAAGCTTAAAAATTAATTACGGAGGACAAAGTATTAAAAGAGAAAATAATCAAGTCCAAATGAACTTTTAATGCTCAGCACATCAATTATTGTCTTTGTGCAAAAACTAAAATAGAGCTCATGAAAAAAATCTGCCTCAGCTTCACTTCAGATGGTTTCAAAACAAAGGGAATTTTTTGTATTTATTTTATAGAAAATAGAAAATTGTTGTTTCCAAAGCTTTTAAGGGACATTTTCTTTTTAATCTGCACAAAATCCACTAAATATGAACATGTAAAAAATGACAGGGTATGGAAATACCCCAATCCTTGCTCTGGTCCCTAGAAGACCATACAAACATTTTGTGATACAGCTGAGTTTCCACAGTGGGATTCTGGCAAAGGGTGGGCTTGATGATCTTGGACTTCTTTTCCAGCCTTAATGACTCTGTGATTCCAGGAATAAATAAAAGTAGGAGATTGCAAAATATTCTTTTTGTATAAACCACGTTTGTAGCACTTGAATTGTTGTATTTTCCAAATTAGTCTCCATTTAGTCACACCATGTTGGACAGAGGAAATGATGGACATGTGGATTATGTAAATGACATTGGTGAACCAAAATATGTCATGAATCCTTAAAAATGCTCACACCAACCAGTGGCAGAGATGGAAACTCTTCAGTGGAATTGGAAAAAGTACTTGAGCTCACGTTTCTTTCTGGCTAAACTGGAAAGGCATCCAGAATTAGGGGACATGGTCATTTCTCTGCTGGTCATACTTCCAGTCTCATTTCTTCCAATATTTTTTTATATGAGCATTTACTGATTAAAAAACCCCAAATAAACTAAACTAAGGGACCTTTAGATGTTTAGTATTGAGTTTTCTGTTATTTTTTTGTCCTTTCACTAAAAGCAAAACCCTCACTTAGCCACAAACATCTCAACAAGTCCATTACCAGGGGTAAGGCTGTAGCACAGAGAACTCAATGAACTGTTGGAAAGGGAAGATGGGAATGAGCCTTTCAGTCAGCTGAAACATTCCCCTAATTCCTAATTTAACAATATCATCTCCTGGAAATTGGAGGGAAGGTGAAAATTCCCAATAAATGCCACCTTGCCATGTGGGGACACTGGAACAGGAGTTTTGGGAGCAAATAAATATCCAGAGCTTCCCCCATCCTCATAATTACTATATTTAAATCAATTTAAATCTTTTCTTGGTTAGTGTCTCTGTAGTCTACAAATGTTTCTTCAAAACATAAGGAGCCACCTTCTGATATTTGCTGGCTGCTTCCCAAAAGAAGTTCTGCTTCACTTGGCAGTTTCTCTGCCTGTTCTAATGATTTTAAAGCCTACTCTTATTTTAGAAAATTGATTCTAGCAGGCAAAATATGTTATTTCAATTCTTCCCAGACTCCAATAATGTTATGTTTAAGCTGTTACAGCAAATGGCAAATTTTCATTTTTAAAATAAGGGAAAACACAGCTTTTTATGAGTCTAACCCTATTTCACTGTTAGCTATGCATGAAAAAAGCAAAAAAAAACATTTTAGAGATCATTGGTTTGTCTTCTCATCCCAGCGTGGCTCTTTTTGAGGTGCTTTTAAAAATACTGATATGAAAGTTAAACAACTCAAGAGATGAAAACATAAATTAAGGTAAAATCCTCATTTAAGGATCAGCAAAACTTCTTAATTTCCTTAAAAGCAAGTGATGTGGAAATGAAAAACAAAATCTTAAAGCCAATGTGATGTGAAATGAAAGACAAAGTGAATTAAAATGTAATAAATTCCCACTTACACCACTCCAAACAAGGCTTTTGATTTTTCTTCATTAGGAATTCTGCTGCCCTGGTGACATGAGGAACATCTGTAGGGTCACAGTAAAGTTTAGGTTAGACAGGACCTGGAGGAGTTACCTGAGCAAATTTGTCCTATCTCATTATCTCTTTTCCAGACTTTTTTTTTTTTTTTTTTTTTCCCAAGGACTGAAAAACTGGGATTGCTCAACACAGAGAGATTAAAAAAAAAAAAAAAAAAAACAAAAAAAGAACTCTGGAATATTCAAGCACTTAAGTTTGTACAAAAAGGAGAGGAATGGTTTAATGTGAATATGGGATTAATGGTGAACTAGAAGAGATTCTGGGAACTAGAGAGCTCTCTCTAAGCTGAAGGTGGACCAATGTGAAGTTGGACCAATGGGCACTGTGTAAAAATAATCACTTTGTTCCTTCCCTTCTAGGCCAAGATTTGCTTCCCAAGTTTCACTTCACTCACTCTTCTCACATAGAAGTTTCACTAAAAAGTGACATCCTGAAATGCCTTTAGCGTGACCCACCCACAGCAGGCAGGGACCTGCACTTGTTTACAGATTATTGCAGCACTGATGCTTTGATTGGAAGGGAATTCCTGTATCCACTTAGGAATTGTTCTGAATAAAAGTCCAGTGATGCATTATGTAAAGCTATGAGTCTCTTAAAAACAGTCTCCATTCAGAAATATCCTTTCTTCATGTCACTTCATATTAAGCCAGATGAACCACTTGAATTGCAGATGTTTTCTACCTTTCAGCTCAGAGAGTTGAATTGTTTCTCAGTGCTGAGAAGTCAAATATTCAGGATAAAGCCATGGAATTATCTCCATTGCCCCTGGCACTGCCCAGGTTGTAAATACAGGTGTAACACAGAAGAGCATTTGCCCTCTGAACTCATTCAAACTGGTCAAACCTGGCCATGACTGAATTTATGCAGAGCTCTGGGATATTATTTTTTAAATGAGCAGGAGAATGCTTTTTATATTATTGTTTTCCTTCCAAGTAATTTCTCTTCCTTATTACGCCCTTTTCTTAGTTGGATTAGGAGATAAAGAGCCCAATTACTAATCTGACAGTTTTTGTCTGATGTTGTTACAGTCATCATAAAGCACTCTCAATGTACACACTGGATGTTCTCTGATTTAATTCTGTGCAAACATTTTCCACAAAAAGCACTGACTTTAATAATCTGTTTTCTTTCAGTGTTTTAGAGTTCAGTGTCCAGAGAGCCTGCAGGCTCTTCCCTACCTTCAGCATGTTGCTCTTCTGGGGACAGCAAACTACTGGTGTCTGTCCCTGGGGAATCCAAGTTTTCTACATAATCACATTGTAACAGTGAATTACCAATTGTAACACTAAATTACTAATTTTAACACTAAACTGCTAATTGTCGAATGTTTAAAGCATAATGAGGTTCATCTCCCCTTGATTTTCAAAGTCAAATTTATTTCTTCCCCAAATCTTCCTTCTACTTTGACCTAAATTACCTGGCTTAGTTGGCTAAGCAAATTCAGAATTAAGATGACCAAGTCCAACCATCAACCCAGCATCGTGTTCCCCTCTAAACCATGTCCTCATGTGCCACATCAACAGGGTTTTTGAGTACTTAAATAAATAATTCAATTCCAGTACTTGAAAAGACACTAGAATACTTTTTTTCCAAAGCTGCTTTTGAATTTCATTGTGGACTAGCTTTCTGAATCAGTGTGAAAACTTGTTTTTTCCTCAGTTTGACATCAGTGTTCTGAAAATGGATTCTGCCTTGGAATGTAAAGATCCTGGAATGAAGGAAGGCTCAGGGAAAGTTTTCAGTACAGCTTGGAGGCTTTTCTATAGTGGGACAGAGAGGGAAGCCACCAGATGTTGGGGTGTTCTTGCAGCAGGCCATAAAACGAGCAGGTGTTAAGAGCAGGATGAAAAGCCAGGAGCTCAAAATTAATTCTGCACCATTTTATTCCCAGAGACACCTGCAATTAATCAAAATGTGGAACCACCATTAACCCCAGAAAAGCAGAGCTGCAATCCACTCAGTTTATTTGCAATACTTGTGCAAACAAAAAGCTCGGGGGGAACCTTCAAGAGTAGAACCCTTGCAGAGGAATGTTCAGCTTTGGGAGTCTGGTTACAAGTCTGCCAGAATTTGAGGTGATTTTCCACCAGTCTCTTTCTCAAATGTTCTACAAATCCCAGAGAACTTCTCCCTAAGGCTTTGTTTTCTAATAATCAGTATTTAACATATGGAATCATTCTGTCTCAAGAAGTATGTTCTAAACAACATCCTCTCAGGGTAAATACAACCATCAACAGAAATTCTTCTCTCAAATTATCCAGCCAAAAAGCTTTTCATTTTAAATGCCAAAGATTGCAAGGAAAACTTGAGCGTTTTCTAAAATAATTAATCTATTGGGTCATATTTTATTCCTCAGGATCAGATAAGTCTCCTGCCAAATACAGAAAATCACCTCCCTAGTGTGTCTCTGCTTTTATTCCAGGATCAGAGTTGTTTCTACATAGAATAATTATTCCTGCCTGTTAATTAGGAATAGGTTCTACACCACACAACTGTATAAAGCTAAAGTAAAGCTAGAGCTGGTTTCAGCCCTAGATGCGTTTGAAGCAAAAGAAATCAGGAAGCTGGAAGATTAATCAGAATATTTTCAGCCTAAAATAATAAAGAAGAGCGGTTCTACTGTACATGACACTAGGAAAAGACAAACTAAGATTAAGCTGGCTGAGTTTTAGGGAGATGGGGCAACAATTCCAGCTGCCTTCCCAGGAATATCCACTGCCAGGTAATCCAGGTGGGGCTGGGCTGAACTGCTGACAAAATCCCTGGAAAATAATTATCATTAAGTAAAAGTAAGGAAAGCAATTCTTCCAAAGACTTTTTTTTTTTTAATAGATTCCCATAGGAATATAAGTGTGTATTATTGAGGGTGAAACTGCTGCTCATCCAGCACTTTAGGATAAAGGGTAATGATCAATTTAAATGGAACTGTGACTGTGAAAACACCAGTATTTAATGGTAATCATGGCTCTGAGAAAGGTGAGGAGAAGTGTAAGTCAATCTGAAGTATTTCTCTGCTTAGAAAGATTTCAGGTCTGTGATGTTCTTTTCCTTGAATGACAGATAAACATATCCTGGGAGTGGTCCAGGCCAGGCTGGATGGGGCTTGGAACAACCTGTGACAGTGGAAGGTGTCCCTGCCCATGGGACTGGATGGGCTTTAAGATCCCTTCCAGCCCAAATCATTCCATGATTCTGTGATCATATAAAATCTACCAAAATTTATTTTTGTTTTTTTTTTTTACAAAATGGCCTTGAAAAAATAACTGATCAATAACCAAAATTTATTAAAATTAAATCTTAAAATCAAAAGATCAACCCTATGGCATCTTTTGTGGCTGCCTCTTCTTCCTTCATGAGACCTGGTTCGAGCAGCACAGTCCTGGGGCATAAAAAAATTCACTGGATTTAGTCACAGGAAATTCAACGGCATTGAACCCAGAAACTGCTCCCTGCAGTCAAAAAGGTGATGGAGTCTCATTAAACACAGAGAATTTCTCTGTCCATCTTTAAGCTCTACATGGCACCAGAAGCACAGATTCTACCAAAGTATTTAAATATCTGCTCACTCAGCTCAGCACGCCATTGCATATTCCAGAATCCTTTAGCACAAAGCAGGACAAGAAGTCCCAAGGAAAGAAAAACGTCACCAAGGATATAGACCTTCAATTTATGGACAGCCAAAGTAATACCTTAGAAATAACCTGCCAGAAATAATTAGGATATTGGTTTTAATAATGAGGAATAAGGACAACAGTAGATTTATCTTATCTGTTAAAACAGGGTCCACTGTAAATCCATCAGGGGGTTTAATCAGACAATGAGATGCTCTGGGAAGTCTCCTGAGCTCTGCTCTGCCTTGTATAAGCACATTTCAGTAATTGTTTCCAGTGCCCTTTGTACTGCCTAAATGAATGATGAATAGTTATTAAAACCACGGCTCAGAAGGGTTATTTATGCGACACATTTCACAAAAATGCATGTTTAATTAAAAATCAGCAGTGCAATTATGAGCATCATAAAAGAAATAACAAAAGCAATATTAAACTGTTAATTAGGGGTTTTTTCTCTTCGAAAGGAAGTCAAAGCACTCCATGTGCATACATAAAATCCCTCATTGAAGGTATTTTACTTGCTTCTGTTGGTATTAGCAAAAATATTAATCAAAATGTGGAAGAAAAACAGCTTTTCACTGAACAGTCCTTTTGGGATTAAAGACTTTTAGTCAAAGAATCAGCTAATTTTTCTTTAATTTGATTTCATGTTTTATACCTGCTCTTTCCAGGTAGCAGGTAATCTTAGAATCATGGAATCACTGGATGGTTTGGGATAGAAGAGACCTTAAAGCCCATCCAGTCCCACCCCTGCCATGGGCAGGGACACCTTCCACAAGCCCAGGTTGCTCCAAGCCCTGTCCAACCTGGCCTTGGACACTGCCAGGGATCCAGGGGCAGCCACAGCTTCTCTGGGCACCCTGTTGACTTCCCATTTTTATTTCTCTCTGGTGAAATCATTCATCATCTCTCCTTATAAGCTAGAAGGATCATTCTGATAGAGCTTTCCAAATAATCAGTACTTCTCAGGTTCGTTGGCCTCCAAAAGCAAATCAAGAAGTACTAAAAATGGATTTCAAAATGGGAAGATTCAGATAAACACACCATAATTGATGAAGCAACAATTTTGATATCTAGTTGTGCTTTCTGGCCACAAAACAACGCAACTCATTAGGTGGTTGGAGCTCACCAAGTCCACACCTTCCAGTTATGGAGAGAACTGGGAGGTTTTGTGCCATTACATATCTTTAAATTCCACTTACTTTATATGCTGTGCTTCTTCATCCATCACAATGATTCTGCAACCTAAATATTAAAAAGGAAAACAAGAATAAACTCATATTTTTGCAATCGGGTTAAACATTCCTCATGAAGACACACCTGTTCAAGTATTCATTCAGAGCTGATAAGCTTCATGCATTTTTGAAGAGCCATTTTCTGCACCAGTCACCAGCAGTGTCACACTGCCAATGCAGCAGTGATATTCCTACACAAAGCACAATTAACCAGCAGCACAAAAAATGGATTCCTGTAGTTAAAAATGCAAACAAGAGTCTATAGGAATCTGCCACTGGCCTGCAGGCTGATGTTACCCTAGTCACAAAAAAAAAAAACCCAAAAAACCAAACATATTAAAGCTACTGGAAAAATACTGTTGGCTGAAGATAGGCCTGGGCAGGTAATGACTCCTCATGAAGGAATTTGTGATTCCCATTAAAAGGGCTGTGGACTAAAGCCACACTAATAGCTGGCAGTGCTTTAATAAGAAGTTACAACTTCTTATTAAAGAGATTCATATCAGCTACAAGTCACTGTGAAAGGAGGGTTTAGATTCACCATACCAGGTTTAAACTTTAAAAACCTGGACCAAAACTATATTAGTTCATTAAGTAACAGCACAGTGCATGCTAACATTGAATTCTTAATGATCATCCCCACAAACACAGAAATGTCCATTTTTAACCCACGTATTCTGCCTGGATCACACGTTTACAGCACTATTAAAGTTGCATTATTAGCACTGATATCTATGCTCTTTGTTGGGTCTTGGTTGTGGCCATGAAGGTGATCAGAGATGTTGGAAGAGAAATGGGTTGTGTTGTCTTTCACTCCATCCCTCCTCATTTACACTGATTTTCCTTTTTTCCAGAGGAGGTTTTGCCTCTGGATATTTTTTACCTTAGGTTTGGTTCTCTAAGCCATTGATGTCACCCTCAAAATCCTGCTCTGTCACCCCAGTTCTACCCTACAACTTTTAATCATTCAGATGAAGCTTGCCCTTACTTTTGTTCACTCTGAAGGGTTTTTATCTGGGAAATTCCTCTGGGTTTATGGAAAGGCTTTTTAAGGGATAAAGGTTCAGGTTACAGTTTTGGAGAGAGCAAGAGGAAGCCCAGAGCTCCAGTTAGACTTATCCAGATTTATTGTCACAGAGGTTGAACTGGGAAGAATCATCCCTGCAGGATTCTCTCTCTGTTCAATGCTTTGGGGTCTAATCTGAGCAGTAAAGTTAAGCTTGTGAACAGGAAATAAATGTCCAGATCCACCAGAGCTGGTCTTTAATGGTGTTGCAAAAGGAGGGCCAGGGTATTAATTCTCCAAAGCATTTTTATATCTGGACAACAGCTGAGGAATCTTGTCCTTAGTGTGGTAAAGTTTTAAAGCTTAGGTAAGGGGCTCTTCTGAGAGCAAGATAAATGCAGAGCTCAGGTCACGCCAGGATTGTTCAGGGCTGCCAGAGGCAGATAGAAACAGAAACAAAACCTCCCCTGAGAAGTATTTCATCCAGGCTGTGGCTGAGATGTCTGGCAAAGGCTTAGGCAAGAGCTGGTGTGAGGCTTAAGGATGGGTTTATGGATCA
Organism: Vidua macroura; assembly: GCF_024509145.1. Taxonomy (NCBI): domain Eukaryota; kingdom Metazoa; phylum Chordata; class Aves; order Passeriformes; family Viduidae; genus Vidua; species Vidua macroura. Next base: position 7,039,151 of record NC_071579.1, read on the forward strand.
GCTTGAGGGGAAAAAGCCCTTAAGCTTCAGATGAAGCAGGATTGGAAGAGGAAAATCGAGGAACTTGTAAACTGCAAAAAAGGATATTCCCTGAGAAGTTATTCCTTTGGGCAACGATTTGTTTAAAGCTCAGCTGTGTAACAGGGTCAAGAGGAAAGAAAAGCCTTGAGCTCCAGTCCCAGTGTCTCTGCAGGAGGGAACCTGGCAAGATCCCTTCAGTTTCTCCTTCCAAAGTGGGCAATAATAACAAAATTGTGTATGCCCAGCTCATTCTTCTCAAAGTAAAGCATTCCTTTCTCTGGCTGAAATTGCCAGTGCTGACAAACTAAAGGCAGGGAGGCTCTCTCAGAAATGAGCTGTGTGTCCCTTTGCCATACATAATGACTAAGCACATTTAAAATCTGAGGCACAAGGAGGAATCCATGCTCCTGTACCATGAGGTAAAAGAAAAATGTGCTTGTGAGATGGACAGCAGCAGTTCTGCACTCTCTCTGCATTTCTCCAAAGGTGCTCAGCTGCACATCAATATTTGGAAGAGACAAATTCAACTAATCTTTTTTAAAAAATGTACAGAAAGCTTCAGCAGGACTTCAGGCTATGAAATATACATAGTGCATACAAAAAAAAAAAAAAAAAAGGCATCTAAGTGACTTTGCCCATGTAAGTTTGTCTCTGTTTTGTACCCAAGGGGAGCAGATACCTGCGCTACACTGACTGGAAAATGAGGGGAAACTTATCCCCTCTGGAAAGAAAGAGGCTTGGCAATGGCTGCAATTTTGCTGGTTGAATTAGTCACAGTCTGTCTATATCTGCAATAGTTTCTTTCTTAACAAGAAACTTTCTGCCTTTCCAAAAAATGATACATTTGAGAGATTCCTCTGTTAATAACTGCATCTTTCACATTTGGGAGAAAATGGCACAATTATTTGGTGACTGAAGGTAATTTACTTTGTAATTTAGTTATTTTCCCTTGTGATTCAAACTGTATAATAGTTCCTAAAATGAATCAGATTCATAAATACTGCACAAATATATCTGCAATGAGACTTACTCTTCATGCGTAAATAAGGGAGGTAGAAAAACAGAGAGATTACCTGACTTGCTTAAGGACATGAAAATAGTTAAGGTTGTGGTAGGAAAGTGATGAATCCCAAGTCAGGCTGCTTCATTAGGCTACATTGTTATTTGTCAAAAAAGTTAATCTTTTCTGCTACCAAAGAAAGATCAACAAGATTTTAATGATGGACACCACAAATATTTACAAGTGGACAACAATTGGAGAGTCCAGATGATTTTTTATTCCACTGTGTTTAATTAAGGAATAAGAAAACAGTTGTTAGACAGCTTAGGAAAAAAATCATCTTTTGATCAAGCAATCAAAGGATTCCTTGAAGACATCCAAGCAATCCTTGCAAATCTGTAAATTTTTTCCCTACTGTAAACCTGAGACATGAGAGATATCCAAATTTCAACTCATGTATTAGAGGTTGTTCTGTCATGAGTCTGATGCAACTTGCAGCAAATATTTCTATATTTATTTCTCAGTATTTTGGAGCAAATCTTTTGGGTTGAAACTCTGCCCTACATCTCTCTGTCCTGGATGTCCATTGAAAGACAAAGCTTGTCAGAAGAAGCTGTTTATCAAAGTGCTGCAAACTGGAAGCAGTTAGAGAACAATGTTCTAACTTTTTCCATTATATCATCCCTGACATATTAAAAAATGAGCTCCTTGAGAAAGAATATGATCAGCTTGAGTAGAAAACGCTGTTTCTTTGTTGCATTAATCATTGTTATTTTAATTAAACCATAATTTGAATTAAAGTTCATATCTCAATACCCACTTGAAACCACTGACTGACATTTTGTGTTTCATGCAAACCCAAACCCTCTCCCCCAGCATTTTTTCCCATGTGCTGCTCACTCACGTGTGAACAGAACTCCTGATATGCTTCTTCCAAGGTTAATAACCACTTGTGGACCATGGTGCACATACAGGAAAATCATAGGGGTCAGTTGCTTTTGAGCAGTGTCTTCAGGCTATTTCAGTTTGAATTTGCAGCTTTAAGAATTACAATATTTTTATGATGTTTTATGTCATGTCATGTTTTATGTCTCACTTTATGATGTTATCATGTCTTTGGCATGGAAGAAATTACAAAAGACTGGTAGAGAGAAGGACTTCCTTTCATTTGGTGTAATTATAAGGAAAGATTTTACTGATGCAACTCAAAACAAGGCTCCACTTTGGTCTCTAATATTTGCTGAATACCAGATTAGTGTGGCTAATGTAACAACTGGTACTGCTTTGGAGAGACATAATGAAAACCTATCGTAATTCCCTTTTTCTCTTAAAATTTCATAGCCCTTCAGAATCACAGAATGATTAATCATTACGGTTGGCAAAGACCTCTGAGATCACCAAGTCCAGCCAGCACCATGTCCCCTGCTAGAGTCCAGGACATCCCCCTGGCTGCCCTGGCTGTCTCAAGACCCTAGCAGGGGGCTTGGAGACCTTGGCACAAAGTCAAAAACACCTGTGGCTTCAATTTTAGCCCGTGGAAAAAGCTGCCAACTTTGTATGTGGAATTACAAGCCACAAGGGTTTGAGTAGTGTGATAGTTGAATTAACACAGGGTGAAAAAGTAGAATTTTGGGGGTTTTAGACTAGGATTCAGGGGGACAAGACGGAGGGATTTGGGCATGTCCTAGCCTTCTTCTCCTTCATCTTGTCCTCCATGTCTTGGTGTGATGGTGACACTTTTCTATTGGTTTAAGGTAGAGATTCACTGTCTAACATAGATGTTAGATATTGGCACGTTATCGTAACCACAGCACACGTAGTTTTTGGTATAAAATGTAAACGCTGCCCTAGAGGGCAGACAGAATGCCATGGCTGACCTGGTGGACAGAGCTCAGCAGGTCAGAGAAAGAATGTTATAGATAAGAAAAAATAAACAACCCTGAGAATGCGATCCGAAACATTCCAGACTCCTCCTTTGGCTGCGTCGGGCTAGGAAGCAAAGACTCATTACAATCTCAGGGTCCTTGCAAAACAAAGCGGACCTCGACAGTCCCCCATTAAGCCACGTCCCCAGATGCCACATCCACAGGTTTTTGGAGCACATTCCATGGTTGGTGACTTCCCTGGGCAGCCCCTCCCAAGGGATGGCAGAAGAAAGCCTTTGTGATACAGTTCCTGCCTTATGCAGGACACCACCAGGAGCTGTGAAATCCTTGAGGGGGACTCGGGTAGAGATTAACAGCTGGGATCTACAAAGTTCTCCTGTGTTAAGTGGACTCCAGAGTCCTGCAGGCCAGTGTTAGTTTATATGGGATCTCCAGCACAGGAGGGAGCTGGAGTTCCTGGAGACAGTCCACGGGAGGCACCAGGATGGTCAGAGGGATGGAACAGCTCTGCTGGAAGGAAAGGCTGGGAGAGCTGGGATTGTGCACCCAGAGAAGAGAGGTTTTGAGGTGACCTCATTGTGGCCTCGCAGTGCCTGGAAAAGCTGACAGGAAAGATGGAGACTGTTTCCAAGGGAGGGAGGGATGGGACACAGGGAATGGCTTCACACTGACAGAGGGCAGGGTTAGATGGGCTATTGGGAAGGAATTGTTCCCTGTGAGGGTGGGCAGGCCCTGGCACAAGGTGTCCAAAGCAGCTGTGGATGCCCCTGAATCCCTGACAGTGTCCAAGGCCAGGCTGGACAGGGCTTGGAGCAGCCTGGGCTAGTGGAAGGTGTCCTGCCCGTGGCAGGGTGGGATGGGATGGGTTTTGAGGTCCCTCCAAAGCCAGGCCATTCCAGGATTCTCTCTCTGGAAGGATGAGGATGTGCCAGCTCTCCCTTGTGCTGCACTGCTATTCCCAGTTATAAGTCTCACACCTGATCCAGGACTTTCTTATTCAGTTATTTGGCTGCAATAGAGTCAAAACTTGGAGACCAGAAAGAACAAAACTCTCTGGAAGATGAATGGCAAGAAGAAGCTGAAGCAGATTAGGGAAGATATGCTGGCTAATAACATGGTTTAATAGCCTATTACAGCACCTTAAACTCCACATTTTGGCAGCTGATTACATGCTGGTGACTTATTTCTAGGTGGATTTGCCATTTGCAGAGTTAGGGTTTGCAAGTGACCCTTGTAGGGCCCTGCACTGCTGGCCCAAACACTGATTCAAGAATATTTCAGTAAAACAAGCTCTGATGTAGCTGTGCTGCACAGCAATAACTGTGCTCTCAGTGTGCCCTAAGTCAAACAAACTGCTCTGGAGGCATCACAGAGGGGACAATATTTTGAGAGATAAGCTAAAGGGAAAGAAGAATTTCAATAGAATTCAGTTTTTGTTCCCTACCCGGATCTCCTGCCATCTCATAATTTCCAATCTAATAAAGATAAAATAAGTTTATAAGGGTTGAAGCAGGAAACTGTTGTGTAGGTATCTTAATTTTATGGCAATGGCCATAAAAGAGAAATTAAAAGTGAAAATCTGGTATTTAAGCAGGTGTTTTAATGGGGTAAGTGGTGCATTTTCCTTTCTAATTTAACCATGTATTGCAGCAGAACTTCCATTTGAAAATTTGTAGTAAGATTGATCCTAAGCTTGAATTATGTGTAGTCTTGAGAATAACTGTTAGCACAGTATTAGATTAAAAAGAGGCATATAAATTACAAAAAAAAAAAAGTATAGAAATATGGAGGCAATTATATTTTCATGTTTAAAATATTAATTTATCCTATGTGATGAATATCTACATAAATATATAAAATCACAGACAGGTTTGGGTTGGAAGAGACCTTGGAATTCATCTTGTCCCACCCCCTGCCATGGGCAGGGATTCCTTGCACTCTCCCAGATTGCTCCAAGCCCATCCAATTGGAATATGGAGATATAAAAAAAAAAAAAAAAATGCACAGATGTACAGCTTACCTGAACATTCAGACACCAATTCAATGTGATCCTAGAGGATGTGTTTTTCTCCATTTCCTTCATATTACAACACAAGTTATTCACCTGCAAAATTCCCCCTAGTATGAAGATGTTGATGCTCCATGAAATCCATTTTCTATTCTGCAGGAGGCTGTTTATAATTATTTTCTTTATAATGAGCTAATCATATCCCAAATCTGTTACCTCACAAAGAATCTCCGAGCCCATTAGAGGAGATAATTCAGGAATAGACAGGAATAATCAATAGGATGTTCAAGTATTCCTTCTTTTGTTTGCCAGACAGCATTATTATGGAAATTATTCTGAAAACATCAGCCAGGCAGAGGAGATCTCTGTTCTAATCACAGTAATTTGTCACATCAAAAAAGGCTCCTGAGTGGTGTTAGAGGGTGCCAAGTCCAGCAATTCCAGGGAGCTACAATCCTACTGGGAGTCCCAGTTCCCAGTTCAGCTGAAGCCCCACTCCCAGCAGGCTCCCACACACACCCACAGGATAAATGTGGGCATGACCAGACACACAGGTCCCTCCAGGCAGAAAGTGATGCCTTTACCAGCCCCAGTCACCCCCCAATTTTTAGCCACCTACCATGGACCCAGCAGCACTTTATCCACCCAAACACCTGCAAAAGCTTGTGCAGGATTCTCTGTCCTTGATGGATCTTCAGCACTGATTATCCATGGTCCCACTCCAGCTGCTGGCTCTCAGACTTGTTGGCTGATTCAGCCTGAGGTTTCCCAGCTCACCCCAGCTCACTCCCCACAGCCACCCAGAAGGCAGAGAGAGGTTATGATATAGGATATAGGGCTTAGCAAGAGAAGCATATTCTCCTGCAACCTCCTCACCCTTGGCACCCCTCACCCCTCTCTTTCCCTGCCTTTGGTCCTGCAAAACCACCTTGATCCCTCCCTTTCCCCACCTTTGGTTCATTTTGTGAGAATCCCAAACTGGTTTGAGGTGGATGGGGCCTCACAGCTCATCCAGTCCCACTCCCACCATGGGCAAGGACACCTTCTAGTGGCCCAGGCACCTCCAGACCCCACCCAACCTGGCCTTGGACACTTCCAGGGATCCAGGGGCATCCATATATCCCATATAAAGTCCTATCCACCTCCTAAACCTCAAAGTGAGTTTTACACACTGCCCAAACATTCTTCCCTTCCACCTCAAACATCCCATGAGAAGCCCCAGGACCTGGAGCTGACACCTCACTTCAGATTTCAGATCTCCTGTCTCTTCTGGAAGGAATCCTCCTTGGATGGGCTAATCCAGCCCTTTTCTGGGAGGGATCAGCTGGGGATAGATGGTTTTCACAGGGCCCCAGCATTCCCCCAGTCGTCCTTGTTCCTCTGATACTCCTTGTTGCCCTGATTTTTAAAAATGTTTTCCTTTATAGTTCTTTTGAAAGTTTTAAAGTTCTCATCAAACTTCTTTAGCCTTCTGATAATGTTTATATATTTGAGAGTCAGAGTTCCCACACAATTTCACGTATAAATAGAATAGTTTACATATTTCTCTGTGGGTGGAGAGAAATGATTGATTGATCTTTGGACCAGTGTGGTTGGAGAGGTGGTAATTCCATCCGCCAACCTATGGTCACCTTTAGAGTTCTATAAATGCCAGATGTTCAAATAAAACTTTCTCTTTTTCTTTTTTGAACTTACCAAGTTTCTGTGTACTCATTTCGTGTCCAATAGCAACAACTCCTGGTCTCCAATCCCATCCCATCCCATCCCATCCCATCCCATCCCATCCCATCCCATCCCAGTGCCCCTTGACCTGAGATAGGCTGGTCTTTCTCTTTAATCCTGAGAGCTTTTTAAAGCAATCTCTGCCACGGTCATTCAGCAAAGAGCAGCTGTCACCTTCTAACAGAGCTTGGCTTCTCTTAGTCCAGGGCACCAGAGAGTTCCAGCAGTCCAAAACTGAGAATCAAATGGTGTTTTGTCATCAAGCCAACATGGAAGATGACACACTGGGAACGGAGTTAAATTTGCTTTATACAGTATTGGACCAATCCCTGCCATTTGTAAAGAAATACAGAATCCTTAATATAGACAGAAATTAAGAGAGAATAATTGCATGTCTCAAATGTGGACAAAAGCTACAGTATTTTGTTACAAAACCTGCAATGGTGAAAAATGCGACAACCCTCCTCACAAAACTAACTTTCAAAAATAATGTACAACACATAATAATTTTCTTTATTTAATAGTCAGATTTCTAACACACTAATTGTTTTTTGTTGTGAATAATAGAAATACTTAACCTAGACAAGAACATTTATAAAACTCCAAAGAACTATTTTTGTCTCAAGTTAGAACTCTATTAGCCTTCCCTGATAAATTAGCACAGGAGATTATTTTTAAAATGAATCTCTAATTAGACTTCATTAATGGCAGTGTTATCTCTTGCAAAATCCTTTCTTTCATTAAGGAGATGCTTCCTACTTTTCATATGAAATATTCAAACCAATTATTTTAAAGTGAACACAACTTTAAAATATACAGCCTGAAGATGGATGTTATTTTCAAAGACAGAGGAAGAACTGGGGTCGTACTTCAATTAACAAATGACCTGGCTGATTGTTTAGGTTTTAGCAATAGTCTCCTTATCTCATTTAATATCTAGGTGTCCCTTGATTCTGTGGCTTTAATAAGCAGAGAGATTATGGGTGGTGGAAGGTTTGACAGTCTCCCTCTTTGAAACCTCCTGTAACCAATGGCAAGAACAAAACTTAGCAGTATTTCTTATTTATTTCTTTATTTAGAAAAAGAGATGGAGTGAGAGGGATAAGAAGAAAGAAAGGTATTGATGTTCTTTGTCTCCTAGTAATAATTCTCATGGAGATTAGAGCAAATATAATAGATACTTTCCTTAAAAAAGCACATTTCTTCAATTTGTTTTTCAGTCTGCAAATGCAACAAGATTTTGTATTATCTATCAAAATGATCTGAACAAAATGCTGTTATTATGTGAAGGAATAAAGGTAGAGAGACAAAGGATTCTCTACTGAATGCACAATGCATATGAATGCAAACCCACAGAATATGCTTTATTTTAGCAAACTCTGAATATCCTTGTTTGAACAGGAGTTTGTTCCTTTCTTTCTGACATAAAAGAATGTACTGGTCAACTGCTAATTCTGGCACAGATTATTCCTTAAAGAAGATGTTATAGATAAAGGAGTAAAAATCTCCTTTGATTTTAGCTTCAGCCAGTCCTAGGTTTTGACATGTTATGATTTTGGGTTGTCCTGTTTAATTTGTTTCCTGATTAATACCATCTTTTCATAAGTAAAGTAATTTTGGTTTCCATTCATGTTTTTAAGACCTCTGTTTTATGTTCCTTTATCCAACACTGAACCTAAGTCAGCTGGTGCTCAGTACCAGAAGTTTAAGGAAAAAAATTATTAATATTACAACAAGATAAAAATCCAGGGTCAGTTAGGATTCCAAACAGGACTAGGTTATACATCTGTCAAAAAAGATACTTTTTTCTCACAAAGAACTAATTTTGGAAGTCTGAATTCTTTTGTTCTCTCCAATCCAACTGATGCTGAGTCATGGAAAATGGTGATGGAAATATGAAAACAAAGAGAGGAAGGGAGACCAAAACAACTGGAAAAGGATTAGTCTTTAACCAGACACCCCTACCTCAAAATAAGTTATTCTTCAGAGCTCCACAGGCCTCAGGAATCCTTTTCAGAACATTAGTTTTCCCTTATCTCTCCCATCACCAGTTCATAATTCTGATTTTCCTCAAAGTGTTTATCAGAGAATTGGTTCAATTTCTTTGTAGGTAATTCTGGTGCCTCTCAGTTTGGGAAGAAGAGCCTATTTTTTCAGTAAAATGCTCACTTCTGGCCTGATTATTTATCTCCAAGGGTTAGTATTTCTAGAACCTTCACAGGTGAAGATTTTTGGGCTAGAATTACATGGCATTACATAGAAATACCGTTCATGTGTATTAAATTCTAGAACTTCTGTGAGATAATATTTACAACTTGGTAAAAATCTACTTATTTTTTACTCTAGAATTAGCACCTTCCTCATTGGCTGAAACAGTGTGGAATAGAGGTGAGATTTTATTAAAATCAGAATTATCATCTGGTAATAACTGTTGGTTTTGAGTGAGCTTCTCTCTTTTTTAGCTGACTATGGGTTCAGACACAAAGCATTTAATTATCTATTAAAGGATTTATTCAGATGAGTTTAAAAAATTACTTTGCTATGATTTGTTTACAAACTGGAAGAAATAACAAACTGAGAGGAGGGCATGGGAGAAAAATGCTCTCTGGAAAGCTAATATTGTCCTTTTGGCATCAGACAGACATTTGGACACCAGCTTTCATGAACAGATTTTAAAGAAGAGCCAGGAAACAACATTTCACATTTTTGGCTGAACCAGGGGAATAAACTGGACACATCAGCACCAAGTTCAGTCTGTGGGTTTTGTTTTCCTGCTGTCTGACCAAGAATTCATAATTTTTTCCAGTTCCTGTAAGTTGGTTATTGAAGTGGCCACACTGGATCAAAATCAAAGTTTTTTCTCCTCTTGGATCTTGTATTCCACGTGACCAAACTGATGCCTGAGAAAGCTACAGGACAAATGTGAGTCCCAAGGGATTCCTGAGCCAAAAGAAGACTGTGTTAAGTTCCATGGAAAGGGAATGTCTGCTCCTCTAAGGGCATCGTGGCAAAGACCTTTTTCAGTGTAAAAAGGGACAATAAGAAAAGGGAGAAGCCATCAACAAATCAGGGACAGACTCAGTTATGTGACCATTTCCACACTGTGTTTACTCCTTATTCCAAAATTTTGCCACCTGTGGACTCACCTGTCAGGTCCATGTTTGGAATTTTTCTGGGATTTTTACCAAGAAAGGAAAACACACACAAGCAGTCCCTTGATACAGAATATTTTGATTTCTTCTGTTATAATTCTTCATCCTACAAATACATGACATGGATGATACGGAGGCAGAACAAACTTGGCCAACGGAGGATTGAGGAGGATGGGAGGCTGCTTATTCCAGTGAGTTTATGTAATCAGAAACATTGTCACTTGGGAAACAGGAACAGAGGGATAAACCTGACAGAACAAGCTTGGAGACAAGCCCCAAATTTCAAGAGGGGGGTTGAGGTGTCACAGTCAGTGTCCCCTGGGGGGATTTGTTCCTGTCTGTGGGGTCAGACCTGGCAATTGTGTCCCTCAGCCTGTCCCCACACCACTCCTCCTCCTCCTTCTCAGTCTTTATGGGTGTGCTGAAAGCCACAGGTGCCAGTAGCCACCACCTTGAACTGCAAACCCTGAGCTGTTGTTTGATTCTCTTTGTAATGGGCCTTATCTTCTTATCCATCTCCTTGATGACTGACACTGCCGGGGATTCCAAACCCTTTATTTAATGAGAGGCCTTGCTTGCAGAGAAACCTTGGAATTCCAGGGAGGCTGTTTCACTTCAGTGTCCTTCATCCAGAGCTTTTTGTATTATTCATTAAACTCAGCCAACCATTTCAGTTCCACAGACTCGTTGAAATCCTGCTTTGTCTGTGACGAGTCAGAAAACTATGAAAAGGTTTGGCTGTTGTTACAAGAAAATAATCACAGGACCATAAAATTCTTGCCTTTCTGTTTATTCTGTGTGAAACTCCAGAGCTGCCTGGTTTTGATAAAATTTTATTGACAGAGTTCAGTTATTTCCTCTCTCTTCATTTTTTTCTGAACTAAAAGTGACCTTATTTAAAAAAAACCATTATAATACCACCTAATAGGATCTCCTTATCTCTTTAGGGATATCCCTTATCTCTTTAGGGATATGTGTCCAAGTTAAGAATTTTCTCTATGTGACTGATCTTCTCTAAGCTACTTTTGTAGTTCATGGGTTTGAAATTTCCTCTTTCTTAAATGAGCTATATTTACATTTTGGCACATTTTAGGTAAATGACACTGAAGTTCTGAACTGACTCCTTTGAAGACCCATCTCCAGCAAACTCATTAAAAATAAAAATGTTATATATGTAAAAATCTGATGTAGCTTAATAGAAACAGAGTAATTTTTGTTCTACACAATACTTGATTGATATTTTTATTTCATAAATTTATTTTTTGACAGACACATAAGATCTACTAGAAAAAGCATGGAGCATAGAACAAACCCCATGGAAAACAAAGAACAAACCCATACAGCAAACCCTGCATGGAAAAATGCAGGAAAAAAAACAGATATACATTATTTAGTTTAGAACATTATAACATTAAAAAAATTTTTTTGGAAGCTGAAGCTGGAGTTTTGAAATTCTCTGCTCTATGCTATTTCATTTGACTTGGAGCATCATTCATAGTTAACAGTTAATATATCTATATCTAATGTCAAAATTGAGACAATGAAAATTAGTACCCTTGGAAATTTTGTATATGTATCACATTGCTGTACAGAACTGCTTTGGATTTGTATTTTATACAAAATCCCTGTATTTTATGCCAAACTGATGATGAATATAAGCATTTCTAATTATTGATGCTTCTTAAAAGTGCTGTGCAGGTGCTGTAAAATTGCAAGAGCTCATATAAAGTTTCTGCATTTTCAAATCCATTAATATAATTTTATATTGGAGATTTAATTGACAACTTCATTTTTGGAGAGAAGAATTTCATGGATTAGTTCTTCCCTGTTTACCATGCAGCCAGATGTTAGATAAAAATGTTCAGTGCAACTCTCAGAGGAAACACCTTCAATGTATTTCCATTTAATTTTCAGATGGAAAACAAATTCTCTCTGTTCCCTGGGGCTGTTCCTACAATTGTAATGTGGACCCACACAATTCCATGTTGTGCCCAGTAAAATTCTGTGTAAATCTGACTCCCATCATAAGGAAGGCTGGAAGTTTTCACTCATTAACCTATGAAATCTGAAGGAATCTTCTTCCTTCTGAAAGAGAATTATGTCTGGACTGTGTTCTGGCCCTCATACTTCTGCTGTTCACAACCCTCAGCTCCCTGCATCACTGGATAAAGCTCTTCCCACAGGTGAGATCCTGCCACTTTTCCCAACAGAATCCATGGAATTGTGCCTGGGTGACATCGCAGTTCCAAACGAGCTGGCAGAGCTGGCCCCAGGAAAATGAGACGTTAGACAATGAATTCAGGAAGACATTCGAAGACCAGAGGGTGTTTTCAAACATGCCCTGAGTGAACAATCTTTTTCCTGAGTAAGTGGGTCTAAAAGTCAGAGCTCTCAGATGTTCTCCATGCCCCGGGAGCTTGGAGATATAAGGATAAAGCAGCCTCCATGACATTATCCAGATATTTTCTGCAGCAGCATTTGGCTAAACAGAGCCATGACTGCTCCCCAGCCCCTGTCTCCTCCATCTCCAGCCTATGCATTCCCTGCTGGAATTCTGTTCCCTCTGTAGATTCTCCTGCCACTGAGCTGTGCTGGTTTCCTTTCACTGGGGAAGGTGCTGGGGAGGTGTGGCAAGCACATTTCTCTCTCTCTCAGGATTTTTCATAAAGGTGCACGGAGAGAAGAAAGAGAAAACAATTTCTATTTCTGCTCCTTGTTTTCCCATGTGGAATGTGTTTGGAGAATTGTTTACCTGGGGTGATTGCTTGATTGGATTCTGGTGAGGATTGTTTGAGCTGATGGCCAATCAGATCCACCTGTGGCTGGACTCTTGCCAGAGGGTCACGAGTTGTGAGTGAGTAGATATGGTAGTTAGAAAAAGTAGGGATGCAGTTTTTAGTATCTTCCTTTATATAGTATATTGATGTATTTTAGCATAGTTATAATAAAGAAATCATTCAGCCTTCTTCCCATTGGGCTCACCGGCATCTACAAAAGGGAGGCTTTGTGGTGATGCCAGGGGTGGCTGTTCTGGAGGAAGCCAAAAACATACAGTGAGAAAAAAAAGTGTTTCATTCAGTGTGGCAAGTTCTTACACCTGGACAGGCAACACTCATAGGGGTCAGAATCCCAGAAACAAAGGTTGGGAAAGCCCTCCCAGACCATCAAGTCCAAGCTGTGCCTGATCCCCACCGTGTCCCCAGCCCAGAGCACTGAGTGCCACCTCCAGGCCTTCCAGGGACACCTCCAGGGATGGGGACTCCAAACCTCCCTGGCCAGCCCCTGCCAAGGCCTGAGCACCCTTTCCATGGAGAAATTCCTGCTGCTGTCCAACCTGAGCCTCCCCTGGCCCAGCCTGAGGCCATTCCTTCTCCTTCTGTCCCTGTTCCTGGGAGAAATTAGTCCAAATGGAAGATTTTAAAATTCTTTCTCCCCAGTAAAGAACCTTTCCTGTTTGCCTGAAGTAACTGAACAAAGGAAGCAGATATTGGCTTCTTTAATTATTATCTCTGCCAGGTCAATTTCCATGGGGCAGGCTAATCATGGGAGCTTAAATCCTCATTGACTTTTCCTTTTGTGTCAGGCTTGTTTATGCCTTCTTATATTTGAGATATTTGAGAATATACTGAAAACCTGCAAACTTAGATTTAGGGAAAATCAGATAAGATTTGAAGATTTGTTTTATCTTTTTTTCATCACGCGTGACGTGAAGATTAAAAGAAGACAACAAAATTTTTCTATGAGGGAACATGAATGAGTAGAGTTAGTGTTGGTTCACACGTGTCGTAAACTGCACCCCACATTTGTTTATAGCCATGTTAGGTGGGTTTAATGTGTTAAGATTTGTGTTTTCTGGTTGGGAATGAGAGTGAACTGTATGACACGAGATAACAGCAAAGGCTGGGAGAGAAAGACTACCTGGAAAAGAAGTAACTTCTGAAAATATTCCTAAAATTTTCAGAGCTCCAGATCCTAATCATCAAAAATAGATAATGCAATTTTTGTTCTCCTGCACTGATAATCCTGTGTTAAAAAAAGAAACGATCCTAGTTTTGTTTCTTCTTCAGAAGAACAAAGAAACACAGGACAAGATTATAAATATTGCCATTCTTTAATGCTGGGGTAGAGTTTTCAGAAATGATAAGGCATAAAAACATTAACACACTATAAAATATCAAAGGGACTCATTATTTTCTGCCCAGGTTTATTATGCTAATAAATAGAAACAATTTCAAAGAATAATTTTATGTAGGTAAACCAATCATAATAACCAGCCTTTTATTCATAGCATGTAACACTCAAGAAAGCTAAAGTCAGGAATTCTCACACCTCTGAGTAAGCAATCCTGTAGTTCTTGTGATAAATCTTCATTACAAAACCCAGCTATTGTCCCAGTATTCTTCTGTGATTTTTAGAAATTCCATAGTTGTTGAATGGGAAAGTAAATCAATCAATCAATCAATCAATCAATCAATAACAAGGAAAACCCAAGCCAACCAAACAAAAAAAACCCCAACCCAGCTTGGTTATTTTTGGTTATTTGCTGCAGTGCTTTTGAAGTTCTTCACAGCCTGAGCCCTCCCAAGGTTAATTTGAAGGGGATTTAACTCTAATCTGTCTCACAGACTCAGTTATGTGACCATTTCCACACTGTGTTTACTCCTTATTCCAAAATTTTGCCACCTGAAGACTCACCTGTCAGGTCCATGTTTGGAATTTGTCTGGGATTTTTACCAAGGAAGGAAAACACAGAATCACGCTCTTGATACAGAACATTTTGATTTCTTCTGTTGTAATTCTTCATCCTACAAATACATGTTGAGCCAGCAAGTTAATTCATTAATATTTAAATAACTCTTATTTAGGGCCACTATAAATAAGGATAAATTGTGGTTGCTGAGAAAATAGCTACAAGAGGCAGATTCCTAAATACATGTAAATACTGACTGCCACACTCAGGCTTCAGTTCTGCTGCTTTCTAACATAAAAACTGAAAATTTGTTTGTTCAAGCAATAAATGACTGCAGAGTTAAGATGGCTCCAAGTGAACCTGACTGCTCACAAACTTGGATAGAACCTGAAGTTACAGTCACAGGGAAAAACATGTTTTGTATCTGTGAATTTCTTGCCAGAACAACAATAAATGCGCTTAAATAATTTTTAAGGTAATTTTTAAAACAGGAAAATTTCAGTGAAGGGGAAAGACAGGGAAAAGAATAAATGGGAGGGAATTTATTTAAGTTAGTGTAGGTGAATGTTTCTTCATCACAGGGAGATTTTAGGGATCATCCCATTAAAGAAAATAAATATGTCAAATTGATCAGTAATTGAATTTGGAAAAGAATATGTGAAATGCTCATTTTACATTTTAAGAGTACTTGCAAACTATGTAAAATATTTATGAATATAAAGGGTTACATTTTATCCCTTAGAATGAAAAGGGAAAAAACCCACATCTCCTTATGCATTAAAAGAGAATATAAGTTGCAGAAATACAAAATGCACTCGTTAACATGAAGCTGTCCCTGTTTTCCATCAGATATTCTTGATCTGTGGCAGATGCCTCATACCATTCAATGTCAGCACTAAGCCAGTGCAGAATAAAAGGCTCAAGCAAAGTAGGACAGGTAAAAAAATGAGCCCTGGTGTCATTTCCAGGCCCAGAATTGCTGTCATCCTCTCAGCATACCCCATGGCTGCAGGGGATTTGCTGAAATCTTGGTTCTCTGAGCAGCAGAGTTTTTGATACCCTTCTTTCCATGTCATTCCTGTGGTTTGTGTACAGGCAGCTTCAGCAGAAGGGAGATCTGTGGAGGTTCACCCACAATTGTGTTGTTCCTGCAGAAAACTGACCCTTGTGATTCCATGTCTTTGCTACATTGCCTGGGACTGCAACTAAGCTCAGAAGGAAGAAGAACTCCAGAATGATTTCAGTTTTGCAAGGTCAGCTCTGACCTCACCACAGCTCGCTGCAGTCAGCCTTCCCATCTGGATTGTCCAAGGCCAGGTTGGATGGGGCTTGGAGCAACCTGGGGTAGTGGAAGGTGTCCCTGCCCATGGCAGGGGGTGGGGCTGGATGGGCTTCAGGGCCCCTTCAACCCCAAGTTATTCTGGGATTCCACAGCCATGCTGCCTTCTGCAGTGTGCTTCCTACTCCTGAAGGATCAGCATGTGGATATTTGTACTTTTGGAGATGAGGCAAAGTGAAAAATTAATGTCTCCTTTCTGCAAGACAGATACCAAGGAACTTGAGAGCAAAAGCTCTGGGGTTTAATAGAACAACAGGGTCACAGGATGGTTTGGGTGGGAAGAGATCATAAAGATCATCCAGCTCCACCCGCTGCCATGGGCAGGGACACCTTCCACTAGCCCAGGCTGCTCCAAGCCCCATCCAGCCTGGCCTTGGGCACTTCCAGGGATCCAGGGGCAGCCACAGCTTCTCTGGGCACCCTGTGCTCCTGAAGGGCTGATACTGAAAATTTAGAGCAGTGACCACATGGCAGCACAAATAAATGAATCGGTAAAAAAACTGCCACTACCCTCAATGACAATCAGAGGAGAAAAACCTCCCAGATGGTGAAGCTCAGCAGTAGAGTGTGCTGTCAGTACTTCCATATTAAGAAGCAGTTGCTTTGTGTGATATCACATGGTAACGACCTATTTACCAAAATCCAGAGCTATTAGTGAAGGAAAAAAAGATAATTTTGATATTTTATTATTTCTGGTAGTCCATGAAATATGCATGGAGTGGGAGATGCAGCCCTCTATGTGTTTTGAATCTTTTCTCATCTCACAGGAAGAAAAAAATTACATTTAGCTATTCTTTGTCTTCGTAACCTCGTGAAAAATACAGTAATGGAATCCCAAAATGCGTATTTTAAACTAGCCCTTGATATTTTTGCACAAAATTATGTGCAAAATTATTTATGGAGTTGGAGCTACTGTGTTATCCCTTTAAACAGAATGAACCATCATAAATCAAATTGCAAAAGTTAGGGAAAGCAAAATTCACAATTTCCAAGCTTTCATCTCCTACGACTTATGACGGCCCACTTTGTCACTGAGCAACTGTTGCCAAAAAAATCTGCATCTTAATCCACAATTCCAAGAAAGATGACACCTGCTTTCCGTAAATGATCAAGGTTATAATGTATATTTCAAATATTTTTGCTTCCTCTGGCTAAAAAACAACCCAAATGAATTTTTAGAGTCTTTATTTTTTTTCATTACAAACTACTACCTCCATCTAGAAATTGGGTGTTTAAGGATGCTGTCTGCAAGCTGCTGCTGTTTCTTTGTGAAAGTGAATAAACGGGCAGTATTTAAAACAAGATAAAGGGTCAACAATTCATACTCTCTCATACTTTGGAAAGTTTTCCAGAACTTCTCTGGATTACTCCCAACACAACGAAAGTGTACTGTGTGTATTGTCAGGAACTTTTTTACTTACTTATTTTGCTTACCTTATCCCAGGGAAAATAAACAGCACATAAAATTTGGGTTGACTCACGTTAAGAACTTCCTGTGGGGTTTTCACCAAAATTAAGAGCTTGTAGCATGCACCATGGTACAGCCACACAGCACCTGCAGTAATCTGCAAATTTATGGATTTATGGAGTTGTGTCCTTGCCATTGTCTTTAGTCCTTAGGTACAATTTTGATAAGCAACAGAGGAAATATTTGAGCTGCTGGATGCTTTGTCCTGGCACACACGGCCCAATTCGTGAGCCTATTGCACTTCCTACTCAGCCACTGCTGCTATGGATCCAATGAGAACCTTTGGAAAATCAATGCCCTCCTAAAGTGAGGAATAGCAGGAAGCTGGGGTGCCTGAAGACACTCCAAGGAAAACCTGAGCTCCTTCTGAGAATGGTGTGGTTGTACATACATGAAATTAATTACATGTCAGGCGTTGCTGGATTGAGGTCTCGAGATAAAAAGCCATCTGGTAGATTTTCATTACTTATCATAACATCCTTGCTGAAAAAAAGCATAGAAACTCATTACGGAGTACAAGCTGTAATATTAAAATCTAAATTGCAGAAAACACAAGAAATTAAAAAGTGTAATGAATATAGCACATTGTGCAGTTTAAGATTAAATTAAATTCAAATCATTTGTTAAAATGACTAAGTAATAGACCACATTGTTGCATTTCATTCTGGGGATAAAAGTTGCTGTAGAAATCATTGGATTAACCATATAATTATCTATAGATTGGACAAGTAGTGGAAATAATCAAAGTTTAATATCCTGTACTGCAGATGTAGACAGTAGAATAACAAAACTATTCTACAATAACGTACAAAAATAGCCTAGTGAGATTATCTACAATCTTTTAAAGTTACTTTTAAGAACTTTCCATTAGATCCCCAATCATTTATCAAACAACCACCTGTTGCTTGAGAAATCAGGCTAAAAAAGCCATTTCTTGAAATTATGGACTAATTTTTCATAATTTCTATACTGTGTGCACAAAACCCCAAATAAACAAACAATAAAAAATTCCCAGGTTAATTAATTCCATAAGAAGACCAGTGACAAAGACATCAGTGATTTTTAATTTGTGCATCATTTATTATTGTTGAAGGATATAAATTATTATATTATTGTAACATAAATCATTATATTAATTATATTATATATATTATATTATATTATATTATATTACATTATATTATATTATATTATATTATATTATATTATATTATATTATATTATATTATATTATATTATATTATATTATATTACATTATATTATATTTATTATATTATATTATATTATATTATATTATATTATATATAAATTATTTTAATTTAGACAGAGATAATTGTTAATTCTATAAACCTTGAATGCTCCCACTGTCTTTAGAAGGTGAATCTTCTTATTGTATCATCAGTGTTTGTGTATAATAATAGTTTATATGGGAGAATGCATTTTGTCTTGTAAAATGTTACTGGGACTTCAGCTTTATCCATGCTTAGATATTCCCTGTTTTCCTTTTCCATTTCCCTGATAATATTCCATTGAATATTATCAACGACACTATGTTAGTTTTGGAAAACACATGATCTAATTCTACAGGTTTAAAACCCCTGAATGTAGAAAAATAAAACGTAATCTTGCAGGATAGAATTATCAGTGATATTTTCAGAGTATTAAAATCCAGCCTCAGAGGTTAATCAGGCAATTGAGAGTTGGAGATTTCTCTTTTTATGATGAGAAAAGCTCTTGTATTTTGTGAAGTAGGGAGGATCAAGAATAAAAGAAAATGGTTCCTGGGAGGAAATTTTGAAGGAGCTGAAAATCATTTCTCAGGTTTTTGGCACTTTGATGGAAGATTCAGGAAGGAAGGAAAATAAAATGAGTCAACCTAAAATAGTGTACTTTCCTTATTGTTATTTCCATTTTTATTTTCTGAGTGACTAGAATAGCAATAAAACTATGAAATTCTTTTGCTAAGAACCATAAATACTAACATTTTAGAAATCTTCCAGAACTGCAAATGTGCACATCTACATGGAATCCCAGAATCCTGGAATCCCAGAATGGTTTGGGTGGGAAGGGACCTTAAAACCCAACCAGTGCCACCCCTGCCATGGGCAGGGACAACTTCCACTAGCCCAGGCTGCTCCAAATCCTGTCCAACCTGGCCTTGGACACTGCCAGGGATCCAGGGGCAGCCACAGCTTCTCTGGGAGCCCTGTGCCAGTACATGTTACAATACACATTAATATTTTCTTTTAAAATTCTTGTACGTATTTACATCTATACTGAAACACAAAGGTGTACAGCACTTCAAGCACAAATTTTTCTATAAAAAATAAACAGAGTGCTCTTTATTATGTTGGGGAATCAAACTGAAATTAGCTTCCCCCTGAGACCACTGATACCTTGGCTTGAACAATGCTAAAGAATATCCATTTCTCCAGAACTGCAATTCCCTGGGCATGGAGAAATCCATCTTGTGTCATCAGAACAGTTAGTGAACGTCCCAAGTCTGATCTGCAAACAGACCAAATGTCACAGTCAGACAATCAGGCTCCCAGGAAATATTGATTTATAGCTGGAAAAAGCACAAGAAATGCAGGGATTAGCAGCATTCCAAGCATAGCTCAATGTCATTAAAAGTTTGATCTTTATCCTGTTGTGCCAGGGGAAGTTTAGATTGAAGCTTAGGGAAAATTTCTTCACAGAAAGAGTTGTCAGTCCTGAGCACAAGTGCCCATGCCAGAGGTGGAGATCCCATCCTTGGAAGGATTTAAAAGTTGTCTAGATGTGACATTTGGAGGCATGCATTAATGGTGGCTTTGGCAGTGCTGGGGGAATGGTTGATTTTGGAGAGTTTTCTAACCTCAAATATTCTCTGATTCTGATTCTGTGATTGTGGTTGTGTCTTTGGGTTGAAGGTACCATTTCTGAGGGAAGCTGCTCTTGCAGCTGCCACTCAGCCATTTGTTCAGAAATCATTACGTGCCTGCATTAACACTGTCCAAATGATTAATTTGGTACTAATTTGAGTGAAGTATTGATGGAGATTATTTCAAAATAAGTGAAAAACTTCAGTGGTGCGGATCAGATTTATCTCCAATCTAAAATCAAATGGTCTCACCAGGAGCTATTAATTTTGAAGGACTGGCCATTAGAAAACCCCCATGGAGCCTTGTCATATCGATGAATTTGGATCATTAATTCTCCCAATCACAGAACCACTGAAAAAGCCCTTTGAGACCATTGACTGACTGATCCCCACCTTGACCCCAGCCCAGAGCACTGGGTGCCACATCCAATCCTTCCTTGGACACCTTCAGGGATGGGGACTCCAACACCTCCCTGGGCAGCCCCTGACAATTCCAAGCAGCACCTTCCCTGGTTTTGGGGACAGATGCTAAATGTGCCTATTGCAAATCATTTGTGTAAGGTCTGCTTTGGAGATCCTCTGTGATCTTCTAGGCATGTCCTTAGATATTTGGTTATCTTTTGAAATTACAGATGGTTCAAACCTAGGAACAACTCTTGAAAAGTGTTTAGCTTTGTAGCTTCTCCAGGCAGCAGATAATCCTTTACAATAATATCCACAGCTCTCTGCAGGCCACAAAAACCCTCCTGGAGGAGGCTGCAGGGAAAGATAACTTTTCCCTGCTGGCTTTAAATCAAGTTTTCAGAACAGCAGCAGAACTCAAGTTATTGTATCAGGCAGCTCCCATCCATAAAGACCACAATGTGCTCCATAAAGGAATTATCTCCGCTCCAAGTAGAGTATGGACTCTTTAAATGTGAATCTCAGCACCAAACTCAAAGGGAAGAAAATAAACAAACCTCATTCAAAGGATTTAAGACGTTCTAAGTAAGCCAAATGTATTTGCTTGAAATGGAATGTGGTTGAAATCTCTTTCTCTTGGAAAAAAATTATGAGTCTTTAGTGATGGGAAACAGTCAAAATAGAACGGCTTCAGTGAGAGGACTTGCCTGCAGTGAAGGAATCTTTCAAAATTATTATTTATTTCCTTTTCCCCGTTTTTAATTCTGCTAATATTTTCAGGGAATGAAGAAAACTTGGAGTGTTAACAAAAATCCTACAGTGAATTGCATGTGCCATCTACTGCAGAAAAGTAGTTAATACTTAATAAAACACCGCAAGGAACGTGGGGGAAATGAATCTATTAAGTGTGAATACTTAAAAAGGGCAGTGGGTGCCAGTGTGCATAAGTAGTACCAGAAAGAAAAGGTTGTTAAAATTATACTCCTCTGGAAAGGAGAAGAGAATAGCTGTTGAAGAAAATAAACTAATATGGGATAAGGAAATAAAAGGGGAAAACCATACACTAGATGAAAAAATTGCAACAGATTGTTCAGCAGGCATAGTGGAAGTGTTTGCACATTCCTGCAGCAGGTGAAAAATAACCCAGGAAGGCACCAAGGAGGAAAACCTGAGGAGAAATAACTGCAAGGTGCAGTTCATCTAGGGATCAGGAGAATTTTTTGCTGTGGCATGAAGAAGCTCTCATCAAATCCCGAGGCAAAAAGAAGGAAGGCTCAGGATGCAGAATAGAAATGTGCTGAAATTCTCAACAGTTTTGCAGAATAATGAAAAGGATAAAGCTGCTTCTATACTAAATCCAAGAAAAGCATTGTACAATAAAAATGCATAAATTATTGATTCTTTAAGTAATAGACATGCTGAAAGGACTAGTGCAAGTAATTAATTAATTCAATGGCCAGACTAAGCAGATAATTTTCTCTCTGCCTCTGTTCTTTCCACATTTTTTGCACATTTGGCTGTAGATAAGTGGCAATGATAAATATCCTACTGAAAACAGTGAAGTCAAGGGAATGGATAGTTGGAGAAGAATTTAGGTTTCTTTTTTCTGTGGCTTTAAGTTGATCAGTGTGAAAAGCTTTAGACTTAAAAGGGAAAATGTGCTGGGCTTAGTTTTTCCAGAAACTATCCTTGTGCCTCCTACAAAGTGTTATTTTGAGGATGCAGCTTTTACAAAAGAATATGTTAACCACTAATAGAGAAGAAACAACCCTCATTCTGTCCCTAAGAGGACAAGTCAGTTTTCATACAGGTTATTCAAATGGCATAATGTGACTATTCTATTTTTTTCTCACATTTTTATTAAAAATTTAATTCCTTCTTTTGTGTGTATTAGCTTTGTCAAAAATGTAGGTTCTGGTGGATCAAATTATTTGCTAATTCATGTTCAATTCAAACAATAAAATAGTAAAACAAAAATCAGTTTGCTTGTTTTGATGTTGACATAATGTCCTAATAGAATTTCTACAAACTCACTAAACCTAAAGTGGATTTTAAGCAACAAAAGGATTTAATCTTTGTTCTGTGAGAGTAATTTAAACCGTTGTTTTCTCATTGAATTGAATAATCAAATGTTTGGACAGATACCAAGAGGAGTTGTTGGTATCTTTTTAACCACTTTCTAGGCCCCTGATTAATTTTCCATATTCCTGTGTCCAGTTGGCTTAAGATGATCCATAAAATTGTCTCATGCCCCCTGTCCTTGCCCTCCATTGGAAACAGTCTCAAATTGTGCCAGGGGAGGGTCAGATTAGATACTAGGGAAAATTTCCTCACAAAAAAGTTCGTCAGGCTTTGGATCAGGCTGCCCAGGGCAGTGGTGGAATCCCGGGAAGTGTTCAAAAACCATGTGGATGTGGCAGAGAGGACAGGGATTAGTGGTGACCATGGCTGGTTGATGGTTGGACTTGGTGATCCAGGAGGGCTTTTCCAGCCTTAGGACTCTGTGATTCCATTGCTTGGATTTTTACTGAGCACAGGGAGCCCCAGAGTGGAGAGAGCCCCTGCTGTGGACGGCTGAGGTTTTTCTCTGTGCAGGAATCTTGACCTGAGCTGCTTTTCCATGATCAAACCTCTGCTCCCCAGCACGAAGGTTGGTGTTTATTCATCATCTCCATTCCCAGCTTTCTGAGTCGTGCTGGGTCATATCAGCACACGACCCCGTAACCTCTGATAAGCTCCTGGGAGATGACTGCTTCATCCATTTTTTATTTGGTCTTTTTCCTGATCCTGGAGAAGTGACAAGTCTGGAGATGTCTTCATGCACAACGTACCCCAAAGTGACAGCTCCTCTCTCACTCGGACTGTCTGTACTAACCCCATCCTGTGAACTGTGGGATGAAGTAAAAGTGATGCTGGCTGCAGAGGAATGTGTGATTATCCTTCCCCCAGCTTCCTGGTGGGAGCATCCTGATGATTTGTGTGCTGCTGGAACTCTAAATCTGCTTTCTCTGCTCAAACCAGCATTAAGTGAGAGCAGCTGTCGAGAGAAACTTCAGCCAGATCTGAACCTTCTGCCCTTTCTCTCTGCACTGTGACCCTGGGAAATGAAAAGTTTTGTCTCTTCTGGACAAGTGTAAGCCTTAGAATCACTAAATTACTGAATCGTGGAATCATTAAGGCTGGAAAAGAACTCTGAGATCACCATCAAATCAGCACCACCACCATACTTCCAATACAGATATCTTCCATTTTGATTCACTTCAAAATAATACTACTACAAATAATTAAAAAGTAGCAGTTGTTTCTGAGGTGTCTTTAGCACCTTTGAAACCATTTTGAACTGCAGTTGGGTATTTTGGCTGGGATTAATAAAAATTAAATCTGTCACTGCTAAATTATTTTTGTGGTACATATTTTCCAGCTGAGCATCAATTTGTCGGCCTAAAGCTGTTTACATTAAAAGCAGTGAATTTACAATGATCTATGTACATGTTCTGATATCAATATAATTCAATTAATGTATTTGTATAATTAATTATCTTAATGTATCAACAGATGCATTAATAATAAGCTTTTCTATTAATATATTTCATAGGATAAACAAACACATTGGTAAATGTTCTTATATTATTGACCTTAACCAATTAGTAGAGAAAACATATTTAAAACCTTGAAGGAATTTGAAAGAATTTTAAAGGAACCTGGAAATGTTTCTAACAAGTTCCTCTCCACTGCTTAATGCCATTTTTGAGAAGATAT
Organism: Vidua macroura; assembly: GCF_024509145.1. Taxonomy (NCBI): domain Eukaryota; kingdom Metazoa; phylum Chordata; class Aves; order Passeriformes; family Viduidae; genus Vidua; species Vidua macroura. The sequence goes on from NC_071579.1 coordinate 7,063,462, forward strand.
AGAGATGGCTTTTTTCAGCAAAGTTAACTTGCCACATGTCCCAGTGACAAAATAATCTGTTCTACTTGTCATTGTGACCTGATTTCCTGGGCCAGTAAAAAAATCCCCAAATAACAGAGATCTTAATTCACTGACAATTGCAAAGAAATAATAAGAAATCAGCTGTTTTTTTCTGAGCTATGCCTAGTTTTCTTCTCAAACCAGGATGCTACAAGTAGTGATTGCCCTTCAAGGAAATCTTGGTGAGTGGATGACATGAAAGCTTCAATTTTTACAGGAGATATGAAAATCCTATTTATAAGTAGAAGAAACAGAAAGTACTAAATGCTAAATATTTCTCTGTGTAGTGTGAACCTCTCCAAATCATTCCAATTCTTATATCTAATTTCACCTGTGAATTTTAATTAAGCATTTCTACTCTTCAAGCAGTGCAAGCATCCAGATTTTAACCAATCTAATTATGGTTCTTCCTTTCAAAGGCACACAGAGAGAATATTTTTCTCGCACATTTTCCTCCCTGGAATGTAGACAACAATTACATGTTTCCAAACTGTGCAGCCATTTCAAAGGCAAATCAAGGCTCAACAAAGGAGAGCAAAATGATAATTTGAAAACAGAATTGAAATACTGTCAACAAAATAATAAACCCCACATTAACTCCATTGATGTGTGTCAGGAGTTGTTTATGTTTCAGGCTGTATTCTGAAAAAAAACCCAAACAAAGAAAAACCTTTCCTATTGTGCCTTTTACTTTATTTTAGATCATCAGGTAGCTGGTAAAAAAATATTTATTATTTTTTACACCTTCTTTCTGAATTGCATTTCAAAATATTTTGAGTTGATAGGAAATATTGGAATCTTGTTCAATAATTTTTATTGCATAACCTGTGACATCCTGAAGAGGACAGTGAGCTCTTGGTGGCATAACAAATGTGGAAAATAAACAAATATGGGGCTTTTTTCTTTTGTTTTTATGAGCTTCACAACAAGTGAAGCGCTTATAAAGTGCTCACTAGAAGTCTGAGGGCAGCCCATGAATGGCATGGTTACTTCTTGGTGTCCTTGTGGATTTCAGAACTCAATTGCTGTTATTGAAAAGCAAAATAGAAAATCTCTGAGAAAGGATTGATAATTGGGCTTGAACTGCAGGTCAGCTTTTCAATAAAAGCTAATTTAATCTCCTATAAATTGTCTATTCTACTTTTTTAAGTGAAGAGGTTTAGAGAGCTCAACACTGAAAGCAACTTTTATATATATAATATATACATTTACCCACAGTTACCTGCACAGAGCTCTCTGCCTGGAATACAGTGCCATCAGAACATAAGAAGGACATGGAATTGTTGGAGTAAGTCCAGAGGAGGCCATGAAGGGCTCTGGAGCACCTCCCTTATGGAGCCAGGATGGCAGAGCTGGGAATGGTCAGCCTGCAGAAGAGAAGGTTGTGTGGAGACCTCACAGAACCTTCCAGGGTCTGCAGGGGCTCCAGGGAACTGGAGAGGGACAACTCATCAGGAACTGGAGTGACAGGACACAGGGAATGGCTTCACACTGACAGAGGGCAGGGTTAGAGGGGCTACTGGGAAGGAATTGTTCCCTGTGAGGGTGGGAAGGGTGCCCAGAGTGCCCAGAGAAGCCTCTCAATCCCTGGCAGTGTCCAAGGCCAGGTTGGACAGGGCTTGGAGCAGCCTGGGCTGGTGGAAGGTGTCCCTGCCATGGCAGGGGGTGGAATGGGATGGTCTTTAAGGCCCCTTCCCACCCAAACCACTCCATGATTCTGTGATCTGGGGACATGATTTACATGCTGGTGGTGCTGGGTTGATGGTTGGACTTGATGATTTCAAAGGTCTTTTCCACCCTTAGCTCTTCTATGATTCCTTGACCTCATATGTTCCAAGGTGTTGTATGATGGGTCTGTATAAAAACTTTGTAACTTTCTAAGACATCATCCTTCTCTTTCTTACAGCAAATTTACACCCCTGTAGCAACATTGGTTTTCCCTGGGTGTTAGCTGAATTTTTTCAAATCCTGAGATAGTAAAGAGATAAACACAAGATTGTGGAAAACCCTGTACTGGAGGTTTTTAATATGAGTTCTAGACAAGGAGTAGCTATCAAAATAGCTACAAATCCACAAGTGCTCATTTTGAGCTGTGTTTCTTTTGCATTTTCTCTTATTTCTTCTTGTTTCAAATGATACTTCATTACCTCCTGTTGCACTATGACACGAAATAACTCACACATTCACACTAAGATTAAAAGAGCAAAAGGAAGCAACTTTTATTTCTGACTTTTCAATATATAGAATTTTAAAAGTGACAGTGGATTGGAGGATGACAACCACACTGGTTAAACCAACAGTCCATCAATTCTCTCTTCCCACAAAGAAGAATGCAAAACAATCATTATTTACCTTAACAGTGTGTAAGAACTCTAGTAGAAATCTGTAAACATCAGAAGGCATAGAAAACTTTTAAAAGAATTTTAAAACTTTTGAAAGAATAGGGCGACAACCTCCTCATTTTTGAAATGAACTTTTGCATGCGCTCAGCATGGAAAGAAGACAGAAAGACAAAAAATGTTTGCAGCAAAAATTCAGCATAGGTAAGACTTCTTTCATTTATTAACACTATACACTATAAATGCAATTTGGAGGAGGAAAGAGGAGCTGGAAAGAAAAGTTCTTGTTTATATCAGTCTTCCTCATTCTAGATGTAGTCCACAGGACTTAGCATGCCTATCTGTTGGTTTGCAGAAACGTGCAGGAAAAATGCATCTCTCAGTAAATGAGATCCTCACTAAAAAAAAAAAAAAAAATTACTGAGCTGCAGATATGAGATGTGGGGAGTGAATTTTAATTTGATCTCTTTCTGCTGTTGTGAATCCTCTGCATGAGTTACAAAGTGAAAAAATATTTCCTACTGCTGAAGTAACACCTAAACATGTGAGCTCTATCTCCTAGTTACTGGGGTTTTTTTCCTCATTACACGTTCCCAAGTTCTGTATCCTATAAAAAAATGCCACTACTTAGTGCATAATATAAAATCCCAATATTTTGCTTTATTTCCACATTATAGTCAAATTTCCTGTTGTCATTTGGCAAAGTGCAGCATGTGTTGATTAGGATTAAGGAACAGGAAAAGCACAAGTCCAAGTGTGGTGCAACTGCTGTGCTATTAACGTGCTATTAAACAAATTAAATCTCTAAATCATGCAGATTCACTGGAATTCCCTTTGATCAATGTCAGCACTAGGAAGTTGCTTTTCTTAATGCTGCACATTGGAGCACCTTCCTGACATAAATACTCTGAGGACTGGAAATGGGCATTAAATCTGCTCTCAGATCCGGAATTTCAGATGAACCGTGGTTAAAGTAGGCCGGGATTAAATGAACTCAACATTTCCTTTTATTGCTTCACCTGTGCCACTTCCATTCTGTGGAAACCTTTTAATAAATTTTTTCCAGTATATCAAAAGAGAGCTGCTCAAAAGTGCAGGATTCATTTCAGGAGAAACTGAGTGTGTACCTTTCCTGGAAATATCTTTCAGTGGGTAGAGAGCAGAAATGTCTTTCTGGAGTAAACCTGATTTTTCAAAGGTAGATAAAACACCTTTCTAACACTGGTTAAATTTGCTATTTAGAAAATAAAAACAAAGAAAACCAAGAAACCTTTTAATTTTACTTCATAACCAAAGTATTAAAGCACCTGTGCTCATATGCAGTGAAATATTTATCAAACTGTCTGTCACAAGGTGCTCTTTTCTACCTGCAGTGTGCAGTCACTAAAGATACAGTCCTATTTATTAGTGCCAGGAGTTTATTTTGAAGTTTTCTTTTATTTCTGGTTCCTTTCCCACACTGTAAACCATATTATTGTTACTTGTAATCATGCTGAACTATGAAAATATAGAACATTTTAAAATAAATGCATTAAAAAAAAGGCCCACAGGCTAGATACCTCTAATTTTCTGATAATGAAAACCTGACATTCTAATTAGAAAATGTGTGTTTTCTATCAGGTGCCACTGAAATATCTGACTTTCTTTTCCTCCTTGATTCAATCTGCATTTTAAGATAAAATGAGAGGGTGACAACTGCACAAGAACGTTGATTTGCTTCCTGTTCTGATGCATCCAGACTGACAAGGATGTGCTGCTGGATGACAGCCACGAGGAGAGATTCCAGGGATTTTCTGAAATAGAGCTTTAGTAAGTAAGACAAGGCTGTGTGTAGCTGGAATTTAAAAAAAAAAAAAAAAATCTCTAGTGACCTCCCAAGGCTTTAATTTGTGATCAAATGTATAAAATCTAAAAAATATAAAACTATTGAGCAGCAAAATCAGGTTCAACTAAGTACTAAGCATTGTTTTGTGAGGTCTTTTCATCCTTCCCACTGAAATCCAGATCAGGGAGAATTCTTTCCTCTCACAGCACAAATGCTGTCTGAGAATGATGGTCCTACAAGATAGCATTGTAAAGGTCTGTAAAGCTGCATAAAAAGTGCTTTAAGAGGTCTTTTTATTATCTGCCTCTTCTTCCAGGAAAGAGTTGCTATTTATCCCTGTGGCTTGATAAGGAATTCAGTTTGGGAACTGTATATTTGTATTATAGCTATGCCTTTTTCCAGCTGACAGGGAAACATTTCAAACATGAACACTGAGGTGATTGCTCTTCCAGCTTTTTCTGCTTTAGAGTTTCCAGATTTTCTGGGCCAACTTCACTCCTTTCTGCTTGTTTGAGGGCATTGAGGAACTTTCCATCAGAGCCTGAACTCTGGTACAATAATAAATCCTGGACTTCTTTCTGAAATTTCCTGAATGGATTGAACCCTTTTTTGCCAGTTTTGGATGTTCAGGCTCAGCATGACTCTGCAAAGAGCTCTGTTGTGGGAAAACCAGGCAGATCAGTGGTTTGATGAGAGCTCTGGACATAACTCAGTGAGCTTTCCTTTCAGAAAATCAATATTGCACAGCACAAGAGCCTGATACCCTTCCTATGCCTAAGTCAGTTCAGAATCCCAGTCTCATGCTGCAGGGCCCCTCAGATACCTGTCAGGAAGAAGCAGTGAGTTTTCATCAAGGAAATGAGTGAGTTGAGACTGGGATTCTTAAAAATACATCACTGAGATAATTCTTTCTGCTTTCCACTGCAGAGTGGGATGATCTTTTTCTTCAGGACTGCTGCCTATCATTTTGATGTGTGCTTTCTGGAGACAGCTTGTTACAGGCATTGAAAACATCCAAAAAAACCCCAGCAGCAGAGCCCATTCCTGAAATACTCTGTAAGAGCATTCACTGCAGCAGTAACCACAACAAACAACAAAAGCTATTCCATTTCTTAGATTGACTTTTTGGTTCTTTGCAATAAATGTCTCTTCTTGTCCAAAAATACAGTTTGGAGTCACACTGTGCACAAATCCCTGCCATGAATTAAAACAATGTATTTGTGTCTTTCTCTCAGGCTGCAGGAAGTGCTAATGCCACCTTTGCTTTACAGGGCTGTAATTTCAGGGTTTGGCTCTAGTGCAGCTTGAATAAGGCCCATGATTAACTCTTATTGTTTAATGTATCCACTGTGCTAAAAGCTTTGCTTGCAGAAGTTCAGCAAATATTAGATTTTCTAGAGAGCCCACACAGTAAACATTCGAGCTCTTGCATTAGTATGTACATCCATCAGATGCTTCTCTTTCCAATTAAAAGCACTTCAGAGCTTCCTTTATGAAAAAGATACTCTGTGCAGTGCAAGGGAATGGCCAAGAATAATTGACATTCACCCTGTGGAGAGCACATCAGCTGCCCCAAGGAACAGAAAGCTTAAAAAGCATCACAGACAGGAGTGTTCCCTCCAGCTTGTGAGGAAAGAAAAGCCCTGGGGGAAGCTGGCATTCAGCTCTGTGCTGGGAGCAGTGACTTTTCTCAGCAGCTGGGTAAAGCGACTCCCATGAATGGCTTGAAACCATAAAACACCAGGCAGGAGCCCTTGCAGAATTAGCCAGGACAGAATGGGGGTGATTTGGGTTGATTTGGGTTGATATGGAGAAACTGAAGACAAAGTGGGATGCCAGTGATGGTCTGAAGAAAGAATTTGGCCTCCTGAGTGAACCTGGGAGGGCTTTGCTTTGCCACAGCCCCATGGTTATTTAAAATGATTCCAAAACTTTGCTCCTCTGTCCTGCAGAGCCTGGTCTGATGTTTGGCATCCTTGAGCTGCACACACACCCCTAGATAGAGGCCAAATATCAACACTGGCCTCTCAGGAGCATCCCCCAGCTGACAGGTGGCCAAACTGCATGAACACAGCGGAAAAATCTGACTACACATCAACCTCTTTACTGCATAAATATCTGCAGCCCTCAGGGCCCATGGAGGTTCTCCTCCAACAGCAGCTGCCCCTGAGCAGGGACACCTCTCGAGGCCACCCCTCACAGCAGGCATGGACAGCTTGGTGACATTTTGGCACACATGTAACATTTAAGATACACACAGGAAGCTCACGTGGCAATCTTTGCATCCCATATGAACTTCAGGTGTGTTAAATAGTTGAGTATTCACCACCAACCCATCTGTTCTTACTAATTAAATATTATAAATATTATAAATATTATAAATATTATATTTATAATATATAATATATACATATATATTTTATAATATACTTTATATATTATATTATATTATATTATATTATATTATATTATATTATATTATATTATATTATATTATATTATATTATATTATATATTAATATATTACTATATACTAATATAATCAATAATTATAATTATTAATTAATAATTATATAATTATATAATTATATAATTATATAATTATATAATTTATGTTATATGTTTATTTATATATTTATATAATAATATTTATCTAATATATAAATATTATAAATATTATAAATACCTTAAATTTATGGGTAAGAGCTCAATAATCTCCCTGATCAGATTTATCTGAGTGATCCCTGACTACACCATCCTGAGCTGCTTTGGCCAGTGTGTCCCACCCTCAGCCTGAGAGGTGGCCCAGAGAGCTGCTGCCCATGGCTCGTGGGTGGGTGTGTTCAGGGACCCCAGGGCCATGGATCTGCCAGGACAGCCCTGGGAGGGACCAGGACAAGGTGCTTGCTCCTTTGGAGTCCTTGCTTGGAGCCTGCACTGTGCATCCCTGAGCTCCACTGGATGAATTGGCCTCTGAAAGCTGAATTTCGGCTCCTCCTCCTGCTTGGAGCTCCCTGGGGGCACAAAAAGGAGCTTTATCACCTATCATATCACCACATCACCTCTAAAACATGTGGGAGAAAAGAGCCCCTGTTCATGGGACTCCAAACCCACAGCCATTTATTTATGCAGAGCAGCACCTTTGGAAGGCTTTTATTTCCTCTTTTCTCCCCTAAGCTGAGCAGTTTATGGAGTGAGGTAAGGTTAGCTGCCCACAGCCTTTTGCTCCAGCTTTCACAAGCCCAGCTGTAAATGCACCCTTCAAACATCCTGCTGGCACCTTGAGCAACAAATGGACATTGGAATGGCAGCCCATAGGAAAAAAAAAAAAAAGTCATTTATACTTTGAAAAGCTTAAATAAAAGGAGTGGCTGAAGGTGAGTTAGCAGGCCAATTAGTCCAGTAGCACAGATCCAGAAGCCACAATTAACATCTCTCTGTTATCAATTGGAACATTTCAGTTAGTTTTTTCCCCGATTCTCTTGCCTATTGGGATAAAAGTTTGGTTTCAGGAGAAATGTGACACAAGCCTGTTGTTTAATGCCCTTGAGATGACCCCTGTGCAGAAATCCACAGACAGGGACTATCACAGGCTTGAGGGATGAGGGAAAGAATCTGTGCCAGGAGCCTTGATAAAACTGTTGAGGATTTAAAGTTATAAATAAACTTGGAAATCTGAAACTCTTAGCTACTTCCAGTATTTTGAAGTCACTAAATTGGGTAGTCCTGTTGTTGGCATGTTTATATTTTGAATAAAACCACATTTACTGATTAATCTTTTCACTGCAGACTTATCTGAAGGTGCAGTGGGGGTGGCACAAGATGGTCTTTAAGCTCCCTTCCCACCCAAGTCATTCTGGGATTCTGTGATTGTATCAATAGTCACAGATGGCTCTTTTTTGCAATGTAAAGTTGTTTTCCTCCCATTTCTAGTTAGGCTGTACCGAGAATGTTTTTAATAGTGTAGAATAATTTCAACATGTGAATACAAAAGGAAAAAAAATCTAAAAAAATTTTAAAAGCTGAAGGGAATAGAAATATTTTCCAAGATAGGATACAAGAGACATGTAGGATAGTCAAAATCTCTTCCTATAAGCAGCAGAAGGTTATGACATAATCAGAATAATGTTAAATCACTGAGGAGAGGTCTTGAAATAAAAAAGATTAACAAAGATATAAAAAAAAAACTACAATTTTTTGGGGGGTGAGATTAGCTAATTTTAAACAATTCCAATGTTCTTTGCAAGAGATACACTATGGGATACTGCTCGCTGATTTTGGCCTTCATGCTTCATGCTGTGCTCTCTGTTGCATATGTGAATTAGGAAAATAAATGTTTTGCCTTATCTGCTGTCAGTACTCCATAGAAATGCAGCTGTGTTATCAGTGTAGTTATTAGAGACATGAATTGTGTCTCCCTGGATGAGCTGCACGCATTATTTTCCTTGGATGTGTGAACAGGATGCCAGAGCCCTGGCAGTTTTGCAGGGCTGGACTACTTGTCTGTGGGAAGAGGGAGCAGAACCTCGTGCTAACAAGGAGGAGATGCTGGGAGCTGATTGCTGCAAGCCAGGTGAACTCTGTGAAAAACCCTCGCTCCTTCTGGTTTCAGTGATTTTCTGGTTGTTTGTTTTTCTTATTAAGCATTACTGGGTTTCTCTCTCCTCTAAAACTACAACAAATGGGGTTCTCTGCCCTGTTTATACTGCAGAGACACGACACCAGATGGGGCACCCAAGCCCAGAGCTGGGGGAAAGTCTGCTCCAGATGGCAAAGTGAAATATTGCTAAATATGCCTGCAAGGTATTTGAGCACAGCGTGACAGACAGCCAGAACAAACAGAGAGGGGGGAAAAGCAGGATAAACAACAGCTGAGGAAAGGCTGCCTTTTTGTGGATGCTCCAGCCTGTGTCTAAGGAGACACATGGAGATGATGCTCAGAGCAGACAACAAGACAAAGGGTTGTAAGGCAGCTCTGGAGATGGGCACTGCAGCTCAGTTCCAGCTGGAACAGCCCCACACTCAGGCTCTTTTTTAAAGAACATGGAAATTTGGTTATAACAGCTTTGGGGATTTTGGTTTTTAGGGAAGGCAGCACATTTCTAGAGAGATTGCCCCTGGGTGTTGCTAAAAACATTCTTTCAATGAATTACCTCTCTAAATCATTTTGGCTCTGGTTGTGCAAGGAGCACAGGTTATGAGGAAGGTCCAGAAAACACCAAGATCTGTCTCAGATGCATCCCCTTGGATTCAGAAGGATCCCATCTGCCCAGCTCTTGCAAAGCTTGTTAATTTCTGGGAAGAGCTATACCCTTGACAATTTTTAATTCTTTGTTTGAGATTTTCTGGTTTTCTCTACTGACTTCTTTCCTGGTGTGTTTCCAGGAAGTGATAGAAAATGCCAGGTCTCTCACCTTCTAGAAGAGGATGAACTATGCTGCAGTATAAAATGTGAAATTCCTAAACCCAGATTAGAAATCTGTTGTTTTAACAAGTCGTTGACTGAAAAAAAATCAAGAAAGTTTATAATGAAATGCGGATAAAAAGCCCAAAGGCTGAACTAAAAGATGATTTTTTTGTTCTTTTCATGGAGAAATAGTAAAATACAGAATCATAGAAACATGGAATAGTTTATGTTTGAAGGGACATCAAAGCCCGTCCGGTGCCACCCCCTGCCATGGGCAGGGACACCTTCCACTAGCCCAGATTTGCTCCAAGCCCTGTCCAGCCTGGCCTTGGACACTGCCAGGGATGCAGGGGCAGCCACAGCTTCTCTGGGCACCCTGTGCCAGGGCCTGATATCTAGTTTTAGTGCCAGTATTTTATGCATTATGGAATCTTTTAAAGGTAATACTTTATTTCTATAGGAAAAGAATTTCTCACCACTCTTTGTCTAACTGCTTTTCTCTTATCAGTCTCTTTCTCCAAACTGAGGCTCATTTTCTTGTCTTCAAGGTAAAGTCCAGTATCTTCAGTGAGTGGATTGGAGGAAGGACTGGGGAAATGTGGTGGTGTATCATTGAGTACTGTGTGATACAGGACAGTCCTGACAGCAGAGCCAAGGGAAAGGGGGACCACATCACAGCCTTAGATATTGTCTTGTTTCTATAAAAACCTCTCTGAGGGTGTCAAAAAATGCACAAGAACATTGGTTGCTTTGGGAGATAAACTTTCTCATCTACCAGAGGGAATGAATGGCACCATCCCCACCTTGAGTACCTAAAGTCATGGGCATTAAGTTTTTTGGGAGAGCAGCATTGCTGTCAGCAGCGGTGCTGCCATGTAGTGAAAGATTAATGTGATCCATGAGCAAAAGACAAGGAATATAACACAACCAGAGGCAAGAGTGCTTGTGATGCTCTGCTGGCCTTCCTTCTGAGACTGTTTCTGTAGTTTTTATTAAACTTTGATTAGCTGTCAGTGCATTCTAAAGACCACACCGAGCTGCTCAGCTTTCTGGAGGACACAGTGTTTCCAAAGCTCTCTGGGAGCAGAGATCTGGGCTCGCTGGGGATGCTCAAAAACAAACTGGGAAGCAGTTGGAGCTGGTTATTGCCTCACCTTGGGGTTAGTTAGGAGACACTGCAGGACTCTGCTCCAGACTTCAGCAAAGCAGAATTTATGAAGTAATATTGGGTGCCACAGACCAGTGGAGAGTGTTGGGGGTGGAATGGGAGCAATAACAGGACTTGGGGGGTGGAAAAACAAAGGCAGGTAAATTTCAGGATTGAAACATTGTGGCATAATGTTACTTTGGAAATTACAACTTGGACTGTCCAAATTCTCCACCAATAGTTGGATGCAAATATTAAAAAGAGCCCTTGAGGTAAAATCCAGATGAAAACTATGTGAGCTAAAGTGATGCAGCTTCCATGCTAAGACTAGAATTTCCAAGTTTCCATAAAGTCCTTTAGGTTTAATCCAGGAATTATTAGTTCTTTTACAGTGACAGGAACTTTTACAATTCCACCGTTTTCTTTGCTTTTTTTTACCCCTGTCACCTACTCCTCCAGGTCCTGAGCTCAGTGGGAGTCATTTCCAGAGGATAAGGGAGAGGTGGGGATGCAGGGAGCACTCAGCCTCCCAAGGCTTTCTCAAGCCCAGCACGCTGATATTTGGGATTTCATCCTGTTCCTGCTGAATCTGCTTGAGGTCACTCCTGTAGGAGTGCCAAGCTGTGCTGCCTGCTTTGTAGAGTTGCAAGCTAAAACCTAATGCCCCAAACTGACTACATATTTTACATATTTTATGCATGCAATTATTAGTGATCTACCTTTACAGCCCCTGGACCATGGCATCATGCTGTGCTCCCACTTTAAGTCATCAGCTTGTCCCCTGTGTTGGCATTTTTGGGAGCTTTTGTAACATTCCTGTTTGGTTTGGCTCTTGGTTTTATCAAGGTGGGTTTTAATACTGACCTTTGTAGTTGCAGAATTTTGCCGATCACCTAAATGATGTTTTGTTTACACAGTCTAACCATGTAGCTGTCCTTCTTCTAGGATTGTTAACAGCTCATTCTGGAGAAATGATGACCTCTTAGGAGGCACACAGGACACAATGCTTTGGCAGTTAATTGCCATTCCCACCACACCAGTCAAATCCAGGGTACGGACACAATTATTTCACATCACTTTCATGGTGCTTAGAATTTCTGTTCACTAAAAAATACATAGAGTACAACTTTGTCCAAGTTTTGGTAAGATTTACCCTAAACATTTCCAAGAGGAAAAAATACCTGACATCAAATATAGCAACTAAATAAAATAAAATTAAAAATGTGTCTACAGTTTAATTCCTTGCAAATATTGATCAATAATATGAGGTCAGATCAGAGCTATTTAAACTTTTTTTTTCCAAATTATCCAATATGATAAAACCCATGGTGAATTACAGACAAAATAGCACAGAGTACTTCAGATCTTTCTTTGATTATAAATGTGTTTTTTAATGAAGCCTGTTAAATTGATTGATATTAAATATAAGAATGATTTATGCAAAGACAACAGTTGAAAGAGCACAGCTCTGCTACTCTGAGAGGGCTGTCTAAGCATTACAGTGTACATAAATTCTGTTTTGGTTCGTTCCATACTGTTTGCACAGTACATTTCAAATGGGAAGAAGGCAATGCACAGTATTCCTTACTCTCCTGTTCCCTGCTCTTTCTCTCTAGCCAGCACACTGTAGGAATTTGGAAGTGCACAGGAATTTTCTACATCCCTACACAAAGCAAAAGTCATAGGAACATCTCACACTAAACCTTTCATAATAGGAAATACAGACACGTGCTTGACTTTATGGAGAAATGTCTGCTCCTTTCTCCAAATATAAAGTTCTAGGAGCAGTACTCTGGATCTGCCTTACAGGAAGGCTGGAGATACAAGGCCACTGCTTAAAAGATGGGGACATCCTCAGGGTTTTGAGGTTTTTCTTGTATTCTGAAGATGAGCAGAAATTCTTGAAAAAATCCAGAAGAATTAATGGGAGCAGACCAGAGGTTATCTCATTACCTTGGGGGCCAGGAAGGGAGGATTTGAAGCAGCAGTGTAGATGCTGATTAATGTAAAGAGGTTAATAAAGGGCAGGATACACAGAATTATCTCATAATAAGGGCATTCAACTTAAGGAATTAAAAGCCTCAATAAGAAAATTATTCACAATTATTTACATTCACTGATTCTGGTGAATATGCAGCTGTGTTTCAAAGTGCCTGGAAAAACAAGAAACTCTTATTTCAAGGCAAAATTAATCAATAAAATAAAAGGCTGAGGATGCATGGTCAGCCACTTGCTACTATTTGCTTTGTTCATAGAAAAATATTTTCTTAGCACTATGCTCTATTTTTATTTTTTTTTAATTATTGTTATCATTTTCCCTTGTCACCTTCCCCATACAGGTCTTCCATTCTCTGAAATTAATTGAAATCCATGAGTTAAAGAAAGCCAACACCAAGAAAGGTGTTGAAAAGATTGAAAAGATGTTCATAAAGAAGCAAACTGTTAAAATTACCCATAACTACCAGATTTTAATTTAGTAAACCCATTCCAGCCTTGGAAGCTTTTTGATCTCTCATTGATCCAAAGATCCAAAGATGCAGTAAATGCTGTCTCCCATGGAATGGCCAGAGCAGTTAATCCCATCATTTCTTCCTCCTGCAGCATTTCACTGCTTCGACCACTTAACAAGCGATAGGAAGAGGGGGAATGGCCTCAACTTGTGCCAAAGGAGGTTGGATATCAGGAAAAATTTCTTCACTGATGGTCAAGCACTGGAATAGGGTACCCAGGGCCATGGTGGAGTCACCATCCATGAAGTGCTCAAAAAACAAAGGGGTGTGGCAATTTGGGACGTGGTTTAGTGACAGGGTGGGTTTTAGTCAAAGGTTTGATGGTCTTGGAGGTCTTTTCCAGCCTTGATGATTCCATGATTCCATGATTTAGAGACCTGACCACAAGCAGTGGTCCAGCACACACTTCTGCTGGACATGCCTGGGCACGGATGGTAACTTCCAGGAAAGCTGGTTCTCTAGAAGGGAAGGAACAGGCACACATTGGAGTGAGGAAATTACCTCAATCTGGCTTTTGCCCCAAAATTTTACATCTTTATGAAAATAGACAAATGAAAAAACTTCCCATAAATTGCAATGTCATCTGCACTCTGAGGGGAACTGATTGTTTTTCTCGATCATGGTGTTCAGATGAGACTGTAAATTCTTAGCTCTTGTGAGTTACAATTCAAGTTACAATTCCAAAGTCCAACCAGTTATGTGCCCAACCTGCAGATCTGAAGACATTTAAAATTAATAATGGCATCTGTTCTTTGTTTTTAGTACTCCTGGTAATAACCACTTGTAATGAAATCATCTATTTGATATCCATAACATTAATTTTTGAAGAAAATCCTATGGGCCACACATGGAAGTGCTCAAAGTGTGTAGAAGTGGTGCTTAGAATATGGTGCTGCTACCATTAGGTTAATGGTTGGATTAATCTTAGAGGTCCTTTCCAGTTTAAATGTTTCTATCATTCTATAATACCTTCAAATAAACCTCTAGAATTATTGTTTTGTAATATACCAAGCTATGATTTATTTCTTGAGCAGCTTGTCCTGTGTCACTGCATCCTTTCCCTTATCCTTGTATCTTGAATTTTGAATCTGAGTATGAGAAATAGATGGGTTCTTAGAAGAGAGGAATTGTGGTAGATGAGACAGCTCTGAAGCCAATTACACATGTAATTTAAAGGAGGAAAAATTCCCTTTCTAACCTGTGCTCATTGAAGGCAATCATCAGGTAGGACTGCATCCTGCTAAAGCAGCTTCTCACTGATTTCAGTGTAACCAGCTTCTCTTTAATTAGTTTTTATTTATTTCAGGATAATAAAAACTAACATATGCAACAATTTAAAAGCATTCTTCTCCTTTTAATGCATTAAAGTGGAAGCAGAGTTCCTTTGCATAATTGCATTAGTAAACAGATTAATTTACATTTTAATTTACATTAGCAGTGTAATTGGGATTCCAAAGTGTAATATACAGGAAGGAATGAAAGCAGGAACAAAGTCCCGCAGCTACTAAAGGATGGAGATGCCAGACTCCAATTAAGACATTCTTTTGTCAAGCCTTATCTCTGAGGTTTGCAAGATTAACTTGAAACAAAATGGCTGGCTTTTATCTCCCCTGTTACTGGTTCTAATTCCACAACTTTAAAGGATTCCTTTGGAGATTTATGTGAGGAACGCAATTTCTTCCACTCTGTCTTTCCAGTACCACTGGCCCTATTTTGGGATAAATTGTGTAGCTAAGAGGAATATTAATTCTGCCTCAGTGCCCCTTGCTCTTGCCTCAGAGAGGTTTCATTTATAAAGCTTTATTTTTGAGTGCAGATTGTTTACTCTGAGGCTGCACACTGAGCAACACATCCCACAGGGGTGGTTACGTTCTGTGACAAGTGAATACATTGGTGTTCTGCAACAGAACAACTGTTTGTGCAAAAAAATGAGTGGCCAGCTCCCGTTTTGGGAAGCTTGGAGTGACCATTGGTACAGAAGTTGTGGCATTTGAGCCAGCAGCATGCCCTGGAGCCAATGGGGTCCTGGGGACAGCATTCCCAGCAGGTCAGGGAGGGACCTTGCCCCTCTGCCCAGCCCTGGAGATACACTCTGATTTCTCTTGGTTAGTAGCACTTATTTTAAAAATAGAAATATTTAAGTATTCCAGCTTAATGTAGCTCACACTGAAGTGAGGGGGAGTAAGCTTTGCCATATTTATGTCAGGATACACCATGGGCCAGGAGCCAGAGAATCTGAGCAGGATGTTTCCAGCCACATCAAAATTAGTTCTGTTCCATGTGCACAGACAGGAACATCCTTGGAATTTGCATATTTTCCTTTGGCTGTGGTGTAAGGATGCATACACATACGTTTGACAAAACACTCAGCCATACATCTGGTGTTTCCCTTGCCTTGTCTCTCATCCTGCTGTGATTCTTCAGTGACATAAGAAGACTTTTGCCTGTGAGCCATTTGACTTCAGCTGAATTTTACCAACATACACATCCACTGCACATCACACATAGCTCATGCATTAAAATTGCACTAAAGAATTCCTAAAAGCCTTTGCAGTAGAATTTTTGGGTTAATTTAGCAAATTCAATGTGCCATGAAGTGATTGGATTGGATGCAGGTCATGACGTGATTTAATCAGCCAGTGAACATTGGGGTTATTTTACATCATCATGGGCACATTCAGGCTGACAGTAATTAATGAAGTAAAAATGAGCCACTGAGTGTGATACGGACAGGACCTGTTGCCACAGTAACCCAATGTGACATTGCTGAGATAAACTCCAAGCTCAATTCACCTGGAGTAAGCATTTCTTCCCTGGATATGCCAGCTTACTTAGAGGTTCAAGGTTTATTAGAGAGCCAGGTCCACTTTTAGTGGTGCTTTATATCATGTTGTGTTTAGCTATAAATGAAATAAGTTCAAGAAAGGAGTCTCAGTTCCTCAGCCCTCTGCATTGTTTAGTACCTGTATAAAAAATCCTAATATATATTTAAAAAACAAGACACTGAACAAATCCTACTTGACAAAATAACAATAATTCAGCATTCAAGAGATTTGCAGGATGTATTTTTTTTTTTTTTTAATACAGAACAGGCTTACTGCAGAAGCCACAGTCTGGTTGCTCTATAGCCTCTCTTCCAGTCTGTGGACAGTCAAAAAATAAACCCTCAAATTTTCGTGTCAGGTGATGATTTCAGTAATGCTTTTAAAGAGCTGCCAGTAGCTGGTTGTTCAGGATGCTTGCAGAAACTTCCTTTGAAAAGTCATCTGTTGACAAATGATGTCTCCTCCTCGTCCCCAAGGATGTGACCCTTTCCTTGAGCTTGCCTTGGACACAACATTATTATTTCATGTCTTGCAGCTCACTTTCCTGTGGTAAGAGAGTGGTTGATCATGTCATACCTGAGCTGTCAGCCTGCTGCAGTGCACTGCTGCCTGAGGGACTCAAAGGGATGATTCTCATTAACTCTCCATGAAAGTCAAAACCTTCCATCATGTACCTCCAAACCCTGTGCTGGTGCTTTGCTGTTCCTGTATGGAGCACTCCTGATGGACAGATATTGCTGGCACTTTCCCCTTTCCCAGTGCTGCTACCTCAGCTCTGCTTTGGCTTTTGATCTGCTGTGAAATTCTGCTGAGGAAATGTTTATTAAACCCTTTTACAATGAGGAAAAAAATAACTATAAGGTAATTCAAAATGAGCTGATGCAGATGCTTTCCATCTTGAATAGCCTTTGAGTGAAGTGTTGCAGTTATAGGTACTTAAAGTCTTTTAAATCAATGAACATCAAAGACCAGCTACATTCTTGACTTCTAAAGGAGGAACCAGGAAAAGGTTCACAAAGTAGATATTTCCTCCAAATTCTCATCCCAGGCAATCTGCTTTAGCAGTATCAAAATAATCCTTCACAGTGAGTCCCAAATATAATAAATATTGTGAGGATTGCCCAGAGAAGCTGTGGCTCCCTCTGGATTCCTGGCAGTGTCCAAGGCCAGGCTGGACAGGGCTTGGAGCAACCCGGGATAGTGGAAGGTGTCCCTGCCTATGGCAGGGGTGGCACTGGATGGGCTTCGGGGTCCTTTCCAACCCAAACCATCCCATGTTTTATGATGCTGTGAAGTCCTTAAATGTCAGCACACATAAATACTAATGACAGAAAGATTTGTTCTCTAAGAGACAGAAAATTGACCTTTTTGGTCAATTTTTTGGTTGTCACCCAATATTGTCTCTGCTGTTTCTAACCAGAATTCAATTTTCACTGAACACAATGTAAAATGTAAATATGATATAGAACGCTCAATAAACCCCCCAAACTACTCTCATTTAAAGTAAGCCTGTTAATATTTGGAAACGTTTGAGACGTTTTAAATGCTTTATTAAACATCCAGAAAACCTATGAACTAAATATCTGATCTCATCAACAAACAGGGCTTCACTAAGGGCAAGCCTTGCCTGACCATCCTGGTGATCTTAGATAGTGATACACACTTAAAAATGATATTTTATGTTGGAGGCAAGGGTTTGAGGGTAGTGCCAGGATTTAAAAAAGCAGCCATGGCCACCTACAGTTATTGCAAACCTGGAGTCCCTGCTGTGCACACGGAATAAGTCTGGTGGCACAGAGTGCTCCAGGAGTTTGACATCGTGACTCTAATTGCATTTAACAGTCCATTTAATATTTTCAACCTAATGCATTCCACAAAGTGGTCATACTGATTTTATATATATATATATATATATATATATATATATATATATATATTTAATATCACATTTTCTTCCATATATTAAAATATTGGCCAGGAAACCTTTCTGTGTGCTTCTGAGAAAATTATCAGTTACCAAACTTGCAGCCAGACCAGTCCAGTGGAAGGTCACAGGTTCACACTTTTACCACCCATGCACACTTTTAACTCAAACAGAAACACATTTTATAACTTTAGCACTCTGTTAGCTAACAAACTAAAATTCCCTAGGTGATCTGATCTGCCCAAGAATGTGACTCACCTCTCTGTCTTTTGCTTTCTTTTCTGCCTAAATCCATGTTCTTACCTCTTCCTTTTTAATTTAGTGAGTCATGTAGCTCCAAATACTCAAATTGTCACTGCACTATAATTTAATTCATATACATTCCACAGCTCATTTGATATCATTAATGTCAAGTTTGAATGGCCTCTTACAAGCAATGATTCATTAGCACAGCACATTCATTATTATGTTTGTCTTTCAACAGATTTTCCTCCATTTATCTATCAGCACTGGAGGTTTCTCGTGGAATTCCACCGTTTATTGGTGCAATAATTGATCTTTGAACATCTGCTTTTTTATTTGCTGCTTGTTTCAGGAGCAGTCCTGAGGCAGGTTCAGGTTCTGTCGGCACAAGAGGGGAGCTGTTTGCTGATGTTCCATTTATGTGTGTGCTCCCCTTTTTTGGGGTATTGCTTTTACCTTGCCATTGATTAAAACTGAATTTACAGTGTCAAAATTTAGTGTTCAGATATGCAAGGACTAAGCCTGCCTAATTAGGCAGGACTGAGCAGGAGGATCAGCTTTAAGTAAGGCAACAGCTGTATTGGGAGTATTTTACCTCTCTAAAATGTAGATGCTGAAGGTTCTTTCATGGAATCAGTAAAACCTGAGAAAAGTCCTGAAAATCCTCAGAAAAACCTGAGATGTGACCAAGTCCTTCTGCTTTTCCCAAAACGTTTGCTAAATGTATTCACTAATTATAATTAAATAAGTATTTTTCCCATTTTAAAGAATTTACACAATTTCACAAGCAAAGGTTTAGCACTTTGCACCTGAAAATTTGTGCCTTCATCATGCAAGGGGATTTTCTGTATAATAATTTGTGTTGGCAACCTGTGCCAGGGCCTCAGTGTCCTCTCAGAGAAGAATTTCTTCCAATGTCTTTCCCATGGATTTTATTCTTGTATTATTTAATACAATTACTACAACTAGCTCAGAGATTAGGCCACAGCCGGAGTAATCTGGCATTAACAACTTGACTATAGAATAATCTTTAAATGCTTAATATTGCCTCTATTTATACTAATTTCTTTATATGTATATTAACTGCTATCTTAGCCACAGGTTCTTTATATATCACTGAAACCTTCTGTGTTTTCAGTGTCTTCACCAGCTACCCCTGAAGACAATTTGAGATCAGTTCTGAATATAAAGCATCTTTAACCAGTAGCAGTTACAGATGAGGAATCAAAGGCAAAATTAGTGTTTAATCTTTTTTTTTCTTGTTTCCTTTCTTTTTTATCAGAGAGTGTCTTAGACAGAAATGATGTAATTTGATAGATATTATAGGAAAAAAATTAATTTGAACTGTGTTTTATCAATTTGTACATGAAGGGTTTTTACCAACAATGATTTTATTGAACTGAATGAATGCAACAAAGGAATAAAACAATCAGTTCTATTCAAAGCACTCAAGTAGTCACAGTTCTTCTCTGAAACTGAGAAAACTGGGAAAATCCCCCAGCTGTGTAAGGGTATATGGAAGGAGATAGATAGTCTGCTTCCTGGTCAAGGCCTTTTTCAATGCAACAAAAATAATAAATTAGAGGAAAATTTAAACAAGAA
Organism: Vidua macroura; assembly: GCF_024509145.1. Classification (NCBI taxonomy): domain Eukaryota; kingdom Metazoa; phylum Chordata; class Aves; order Passeriformes; family Viduidae; genus Vidua; species Vidua macroura. Next base: position 7,083,344 of record NC_071579.1, read on the forward strand.
CATTCATGAAAAAAAGCCTGCCCATGAGCAGAACAAACCTGGTCTGAGGAGATGTGGACTGAGAGCCAGCTTGTTTTGCAGTAAGAGTATCTAAGGAAGAGCCTTGCCAAACTGGGATTACAAGGGAAAAGAAGGAGACAAACACACAGAGACACAAATCATGGCCTGATTTGGGTGCTCAGTGTCAAACTCAGCCTCTGCCTTGGAGAAATCCTTGCCTGCACCTGTAACTGGACACTGTGCTGAGACTGCTCCTATTTTATGGGTCCTTTTCAGCACAAGACAATGAGATCTCAGTGTTTAAGAGCCTTAGCTCCAGGCCAAGGGTGACTGTCCCTTGCTTGTAGTGCCAGAGGTGTCCAGGATCACATTCCCTCTGGTAGGGTGGTCTTTCACCTGGTTTAAGTTATCCTTCATGCATTCCAGGAGCCTCCTGGGTTCCCTACAGCTGCTTCCCAGCAGATGTTGGAGGGGTTGGAGTCGTGCAACAGGATGAGAGCCTGGGAGCAGACCACTCCTCTAGCTGGAAAGAGAAATCTTCATCAATCAGCTCCCCTTGCTTGGGCATGGGCCAACAGAAGGAATTTCAGTGTTTGTATGACTGTATTTATGTGTTTGCAGTGTATGAAATGAATTCTATGATATCAAGAAGAGGGAGCTGTGTAGGACATGCTGGAGGTGTAGGAGAAGGGATGTTAGTAGGGAAAAGAGGGATTGGAGTGGGAAGGAACAACCATAGACAACAGAGGGAAAAGAAGGTAAAAGAGAAGGTAATGTTACTCAGAACAGCGAGAGGGAACTCCTACATCCCTAAATCCACCAGAGCCAGGCACCTCTAACACTTTCCTGGTTGTGTTTTAGCTACAGACAAATGGAAAGTGTTTTTAGCTTTTGGTCCCAGAGATGAAGCCACAGTTAATTAAAGGTGAAAATACATCCTGGCATAACTTAAGAAAAGGCTCAGTACTACTTCCTCAATTCTGCCTTGCAGGATTTTCCTGGCTCCCATTTCCAGACATAACTTTGGGAAGTGCCAGGGCTGTCAGCTCATAGCTTTCTTTTCCCAGCCTGGTTGTTTAAAGGCACTATCAGCTTTCCCAGTGCCATTTAAAAACCCTTGCAGCACTGGGAATTTTGGAACCTAATTTCTGCTGTCCAGAATATTGCCTGAGGGAGGTGCTTTAAAATCGATATGGAAAAATCAGTTTTGCCTTAAAATGTGAGGTCAAGGAATAAACAATGCTGTGCTGCTGAATAATTAAGGCAGGGCATGACTTTCATCATGAAGTTGGAGAATCTAGCTGCCAGGTTTGTGAGTAAAGAAATAAATACAATCTTAGAAACACTTGAAAAATCTTTAGCATGTTCTGGTATAAACAAGGATGGAGTTTAGGGCTTTTTTAAAGTATTACATCTTGAGGAAAAAGGAGGAAGGACTCTGGCTGCAATCCTTCTTCAGAGTGGTTGAGTGAGCAAGCAAAAAGTATTCAAATATTTAAAAAAAAACTTTTTAAAAGTTGTTTTCCCTCAGGAAAAAAAAAGCCCAAGAGGACTGGTTGTGATCACTGATTTAAAATGGCAGGGGCAGGGGCAGGGGCGGGAAGGGGCGGGAAGGGGCGGGAAGGGGCGGGAAGGGAAGGGGCGGGAAGGGGCGGGAAGGGGCGGGAAGGGAAGGGAAGGGGCGGAAGGGCGAGGGAAGGGAAGGGAAGGGAAGGGAAGGGAAGGAAGGGAAGGGAAGGGAGGAAGAGAGGCGGGAAGGGGGGCGGGAAGGGAAGGGCGGAAAGGGGGGAAGGGCGGGGAAGGGAAGGCGGAAGGGGCGGGAAGGGCGGAGGAAGGAGGGAAGGGGCGGGAAGGGGCGGGAAGGGCGGGAAAGGAAGGAAAGGAAAGGAAAGGAAAGGAAAGAAAGGAAAGAAGGAAAGGAAAGGAAAGGAAAGGAAAGGGAAAGGAAAGGAAAGGAAAGGAAAGGAAAGGAAAGGAAAGGAAAGAAGGAAAGGAAAGGAAAGGAAAGGAAAGGAAGGAAGGAAAGGAAAGGAAAGGAAAGGAAAGGAAAGGAAAGGAAAGAAAGGAAAGGAAAGGAAAGGAAAGGAAAAGGAAAGGAAAGGAAAGGAAACGGAAAGGAAAGGAAAGGAAGAAGGAAAAGGAAGGAAAGGAAAGAGAAAGGAAGGAAAGGAAAGGAAAGGAAGGAAAGGAAAGGAAAGGAAAGGAAAGGAAAGGAAAGGAAAGAAAGGAAATGTATTTTGATATACACATATGTGTTTATATATTCCCTTCTCTCATCATAGATGTTTTTTATATCTTCCTTTTATTTCACAACAAAAGACATCCTCTCTTAGGAGGAATAACAATTCAAACATTTCAATATAAGATATACTTGAAAATTTTATTTTTTTTGGTAAAGACACATCTGGGTTAAAGAAAGTACATTCTTGGGTTTCAAGTTTGCTCTGCATTTCTTTCTTGAAGTTACCTTCAATTTCAGATTTGTATTTCACTGCATTTGAACAGAAAGGAAAATTAACTGGCAGTGAGCGAGCCTCAGACTATTGGGAAGAGAAGGAAATGACATTTGGCACTTCAAATTTGCTGCTCCATTAAATCAAATATTTACCCTGTGGACCACGAAAATTGTATCAGGATAGTGATACTCGGATGCACTTGGACAGAATAATTTTCTGAGGGTGTGAAGTTGCTGTGAGGGAATCCCCTGAGTCTACTCCACCAGGAAAATGTGCAAGGGAAGGACTCCTTCCTTTTCCTAACTGATTTCTTTCTCTATCCTGCACTGAGCAGAAGGAATAATATGAAAGTAAGTAGAGCTGATAATTAAGTGCTTCTACCCTAATGTATCTAGACAAAAAGGTGAATGAAAATGGGATTAATTCCTCTGGGCCAGTCACAATAGGATGTTTCTTCCACTCATTTCCAGGCAGGCTCACCTCAGCTTCCACTAAAGTCAAATCCTGTGATCCCCCTGTCACACCAGCAATAGAAACAGATTCTGCCCCCAAATGTCTTGATGAGATTAATGTGCACTGCCCACCAGTGTCAACCAAGGCCTCGTATTTTTGTGGTTCTGATGTGCCAGGCCAATGAATCCACACAGTCCAAAAACCACGGTTTTCCCTGGCCTCTACCTGGGTCTCCCCCCCACCTGCTCAGGAGATAAACTACCTTTGAGAAAAGTGGAGAAAAACCTGTTTATTAAACAAGCAAAGTACTCACAAACACGAAAAAATGAATAATATTAAACAATGGCACCTCTCGCTGTTCTGAAGAGATGGCAAATCCAGAGATTCCTTTTGTAGCTCAGAGTCCTTTTCATGGGTGTGTCCTCGGCTTCTCAGTCTCTCTGGGGCTCAGGTCTGGTGTCAAACAAACTGTGAGCTTCTTCTCCCCCTCCTTAACTCTCAGAACCAATCTTAAAGGTGCAGAACTTAATATCCAGCCTCAACAGAACAGATGACTGGGGATACCAGCATCATAAAGTCACCCCAGGGCACCAGGTTATCTGTTTCACTCAGAAACAGAATGGAAATGGTGATTTGGGAGTAAAACGCCCTGAAGGGAGATTGTGAGTTGGCTTCTTCTCCCAGGCAGCTAAAGATAGGAACAGGGGAAAGAGCCCCAAGGTTTGCCAGCAGGAGTTCAGGTTGGAATTTAGGAAAAAAATCTTCACTGAGAGCATGGTCAAGCCCTGGAACAGTGGTGGAGTCCCCTTCCCTGGAAGTGTCCAAAAAACAAGCAGATGTGGCACTTCATGATAATGTTTAGTGGGCAAAGGTTGGACTTGATGATCTGGAAGATCTTTTTCAACCTTCCATGGCTCCATGGGATAAAATACAAAGCTGATTTGGGTATAAAGCAAAGCTGTCTGGCATCTGTAGCACAACAGGGAGCAGGAAGCAGTGTCCCATAAACAAACTCTGAAGCTCCAACTGTAAGAAAGGAATCCTGTCAGTGCTGTTGTTTGCAAAACATAAAAAAACGTACTGTCCCACCAAAAAAAGCAATCAGAAAACTCATTTCTTGGGTTGTTAGTGAATCTATTTACTGCAGGAGTTCTGGAGGGTAGCAGAAAGGTGATGGGGAGTCTGGAGTTTCATCATCCTTTTGCTTCCTGAAGCACATCTTGTACCACACCAATCCAATCTCCACAAAGCCAAAACGCGGATGAGGAAGGAAGGGATTTGATTGTGTATCTTAGTTTATCATCTCTGCTCTGCAGTGAAAATCACTCTATGAATGGCCAGCACCTTTGAAAAGAAAACCCTGAGATGTTAGATTTTTGGGGGATTTGTGTCATTATTTGACAGAACATGGCACAATCTTGGGTGGGTTTTTTCAGTCTAATGATTTGACAAGGAGAAGTGATGCAAGAGCAAATGTCTGATAAGGGTTTAAAGTGCTGACTGGCTTTGAAAAACACAATTCTAGGGAATAAATTAAAGGAAAAATTATATTTTCTTTCAAAGTGAGGTAGTATTTCCTTTAAAGGCCTGTATCTGTATAACTTGTGGAGAAAAATGGACATTGGACTGCATGGCTGAATCAGGGTGGCTTATAAATATCTTATGGATACCTCACTAAAAAGTCTGTTTTACAAGTATTTGTTAACAATGTCTCTCAACAAAACTCCAGGTAGCTACAGATGCTCATTTTAATTGCAGACAAAATGAAAAAATAAAGGAAGAGGGCAAGGTGGGGAGCTCCACAATTGATTTGATGGAATAAACGGAAACAGGAAGCAAGTCCAATGGTTTACAACTCTTTCCATAAACAAACTATTCATAATATCCAATCAAAACCTCACCTGGAGCAACTTGAGGCCATTTCATTTCAGATCTTGTGTGTATATATCCGTGTTTTTCTTTAAAGAACAACCTGGAATTCTAAATATTTCAAATGATCTTTTGTCAGGCTTCTCAGATATGTGCCAAATACAAATTCTTCCTTTTTTTTTTTTTTTAATCACATCTCATCTCTCAGATGACTTTCTCTACCTCCACAGAGGTCAGAAAGGAAGAAATAACTTCTGTAAAATCTATAACAGTTATGCAACATAAGAGATCATATTTTTTCTCCTTTATTTCTGCCATAAAACAGTGAGATTAATGACTTTAAGCATCCAAAGCATTAAAAACTGCAAGAATAATAGACTTTCAGGTTGATGAAGAAGTTCAGATCATTAAAATGAAATTTCCCATATCAGACTCTTTCAGACTTTCCAATTTTGCACAGGGGAAAGAAGAGGTGACTTCAGCAAGGGCAGAGAAGTGAGTGACCCCAATTCTTTTCTATATCACTGGCATTAGGGTATAAATATAAATATATCCCATATTGAATGGTTAAACAGGAAAAACAACTTTAATTTTGAGGAAAATTACAATTTGGAGTGTTAGCATAATTCATAGATGAGAAAACAACTGCTGAATTTCTCTGTACAAAATATTTCTTATTCCAACAGGAAATATTTTCTCTCTTTTGAGACATAGCAAACTTTTCCAAGTTTGCCAGTTTTTGTCTCATCAGTAAAAAAACTGACATCATTTTTATGGATTTCAGTGACATCAATCATAAAAATATTCTGTCATTTGACAAGACTCTACAAAATTTTCTCTTAGGCAATATAAAAGGGAAAATTATTATATTCTTCAATAATTTGAAGTCTTTCTCAAGCCAGTGTTGATGTTAATATTGAGCCAGTGCTAGACTCCATGAATTTATTTCATTAAAGTTTATTGGTATTATTCTGGCCTAGTAATTTATTAAAAATGGGATATCAGAATTCCTTGAGTCAAGAAGGGTTAGGTTAATATAGGCTGTATGTGCTTTCATTTCTTGACTTGTCTCAGGGCTTGAAGCCTGTTTTCAGCTGAACACTTTTTCCTTTGACAAAATCAGTTGGGAGCAGGAGCAAGAAAATTTATTGTACAAATAAACCCAAATTCAGGTCAGTGTCTCCTTCACTGCTGGCATTTGTCCAGGATGGGATCCAAAGCCATAATTCAGTTTAGTACAGATTTTTTTCACTGGTCTCATGAACTAAGACTCTCTGAAATTTTCCCTGGAATGATACATTTCACCTTCTGCCTTGCCCCTTGTTCTTTACCCTTGCACAGTTGACTGCCTTTAAAATCTATGCCTCTTTAATTAATTTTAGAAACTTTGTCCCAGGGACACTGTCTTGTAAAATCACTTTTTCACAAGGTGAAAGAGAAAACCATGATATCCACTGAAAGTTTTGTGGGTAGGGATTGTTAATGGGGTCACTTTGGAAACTGAGATTCATCAAAATACCTCACAGTCTTCATGGCCATTAATCTATTGGTTTAAAGACCAAATTTTTGTATCTTTATCAGTATAATAAAATATAATATAATAATATGAATGTCTTTAGATGTGTGCCAGCTGCTCTCCTCAGCCTTTTCTTCACCTTGCAATAAGTCTAAAATACACAGACTGAATCCAGATGTCTTTTGAGAGGGTTTTTCCCTCCACCTTCCCCTCAGCCAGAAAATAAATCCAAAGTGTAAACACCAATCTACTAAATTATTGACCAGGGTTTGCAAAGAAAAAAGGAAAAGTACACAAAAATATATGCATATTTTTTTCAAATGAAGTATTGTCTCTTGAAATAATTTTCTCTTTTAGTGTGTGGATATACCCATGTCTATATGGATTGGTGTAAGCAGATGTGTGTGTGTGTGTGTGCGTGTTCAGGCATTATTGTGTGAATATGCATGAGCAGAGTAGGTCTGGAGTTCAAAAAAACCCCTCTGGCTCCAAGAAATATAATTCCTGCTGCACAAGAAATGCCAGGCATGAAAAATTAAAACCTGGGCTTAAAATGGCGTTGTCACTGATGGCTTTAAAATATAAAATAAATATTTCTTTTTAATGGCACAAAACTGTGCCCTTATGAATGACTTAGGTATTGAATTAAGCTGGAGGTCTTACTTATATGGAAAATGAAATCAAGTAATAAATTTAGACACAATGGACAGAGGGATTTGTACACTTGGATAAATTTTTCTTGTAAGTTTTTAAACACTGATGGGATGGATGAGAGTCAATCCTATGAGGAGCAGCTGAAAGGGGCTCAGCCTGGAGAAAAGGAGGCTCAGGGGGACCTTGTGGCTCTGCACAGCTCCTGACAGGAGGGGACAGCCGGGGGGGTCGGGCTCTGCTCCCAGGAACAGGGACAGGAGGAGAGGGAACGGCCTCAGGCTGGGCCAGGGGAGGCTCAGGTTGGACAGCAGCAGGAATTTCTCCATGGAAAGGGTGCTCAGGCCTTGGCAGGGGCTGCCCAGGGAGGTTTGGGGTCCCCATCCCTGGAGGTGTCCCTGGATGTGGCACTCAGTGCTCTGGGCTGGGGACACAGTGGGATCAGGCACAGCTTGGACTCGTTGGGCTTGGAGAGCTTTCCCAACCTGAGTGAATCCATGAGTCCATGATTCAGCGAATAGAACATTTCCAGATCCATGAACCATAATATTAATCTATGATGTTTTTTTTTTTTCTCATTTCAAGATGATTTAACAGCCTTAATGAGTTTGTTATAGACACTGATCCCAGTGGAATGTGCTTGGATGATTTCCTTTCCTAAGGGTGTGTGTTGGGAAAACTCCAGCAGGTCCCATTGGCACAGCTCTGAATGTGTGTGTGGAAGTTTTCTCTTTGTAGTTATTTCTAAGTCAGCGTCAACCACTTCAGGGTTGGCTTCCTAAGAACTAGAACTAGAATTTGTAAAAGCCCCACATCAGAGTGATCTCTTGTGCTTGACTTTTGAGGAGCCAGCTGTGCTGTCAGACACCAGTCGTGGTGGGGAAGGGGAAGAGAAGATGAGGATGGGGAAGAGAAGACAAAAATAGGTAAAATTTATTTTCCTGATTTGATTGCAAACAGCTTTAGATTTTTCTCAGCAGCACCTGGCATCTTTTGTATGGTCCACAACCTTCTGAGAATAATTTTTAAAATGTGTGAGATGTCACTTCCCTTGAAAAAGAAATCAAATTACATGAGATGTTGACAATAGTTCTTAGCCATTAAGTTCCAGTCTGGCATTCTTTCCTATTTTTCATAATGGATATCTGTAAAAAGTTCATTATAAGGCATATTCCAAACCACAACCTTCTTGGTATCATTTTTCTTACAGTAGAATTGGCAAGGGATAATTTTGATTTGCTATTCTTTATATACACAGGTAAGAACTATTCTTTTTTCTGTAACACAATCCATTATTTTAGCAGAAAAGAATTCTAATATTTATATTCTCTAGTATATGGCAGGGGGTGGGATCATGATGAGCTTTACAGACCCTTCCAACCCAAACCGTTCTGGAATTCTGTGATGATTCCATGATAGATGCACTGGCCTTTCCAGAATTCTAAAACTTCATGAAACTGCTCTATCTCTTTAAATCAAGAGTTTCAGCACTCCTAGTGTGGAGTAGTGAGTGAAGGAAAGGCTGTGATTTGTGAAATATTGAAATATAACTGCTTTTTTGTGTCCATCTGAGAGATTCTTTCCTAGATCCAGTGAGCGCTCCTAGTTTTTATTCTAATTGTCTTTACACTATTTTATATATATATAGAGATGCATTATATGTGTGTATATATATATTTATGATATGTATATATGATATATGTATGTATGTATGTATTTTAATGCCTATTGCCAGTGATAAAGAGATAGGATTAACCATTTCCCATCCTTGGAGAAGCTGATGCAGATGAGCATTTCCACATCTCATCCTTATTAACTCAGGTTATTTTATATTGTTTTTTATATTGTTTTGACAACTTTTTTTTTTTTTTTTTTTTTCCAGATTAATGCCCTTACATCCTTGAATGTAATTGTTGTGATTAGAATTCCTAAAATTAGTATTTTGTCTTAAGGAAGGAAGGAAGAAAGGAAAGAAGGAAAAGTTTTCAGAATAAGGAGTCCAGAGATGTGAGAAGGCACATGTAAGTTTGAATATATTGTTTAATTTTAGAAGAGCCTACACCCAGAGGGATTCTAAGTTTTCCTCTTGATCTGGGTATGATTTATGAATTCCCATTTATTTATCAATTATCAATGCTAATTCTCTTAGGGCTCTGAAAAAAAAAAAATTACAGTGTCTCTGTTCTAGGTGTTTTTAAGGAAAAATGATCAGTTCAAACACTTCTTAAAGAGACTTAGAGGAAGCCAAAATTGAATGTTTTGAAAGTGAAATATAAAGTGATATTACTGCTATGTCAAAGCTGCCATTTCAGTCTTATGAGCAAAGGAGATAATTTGCTTAAAAACAGAGAATTAAAGTGCAGATGAGACTAAATGAGCTAGGAGAGACACAAAGAGGAAATAATATGCTAAAGTGAAAAGACAGGGATTAGAAAATGAAAAAAAAAAAAGGCTGCCACAGATTTCATGCTGGAAATAATGGAGTCAAGCAGTTTAAGAGAAAAAGAACTAACAATACTTGCCAAATTTTTCTATTGCAAGGAATATAGACTTGAGAAACTTTCAGTGTATAAGTCAGCTTGTGATTTACATTCCTGAAACATCAGCACAAATAAAGGAATGTTGAAAATAATCAAGGTGATGAAAAAGGAATACAAAGGACCATTGTAGTTATTGAAGCATTTAGGCCTCCTGTCTCTCTTCCCATCCTCTGGCACTGGCCACAGTGTTCCATTTCTTCTGAAGTGTCCAACTCCTTATGACAAAATCCTACACTATTGGTTTCCCAGGGATTTTTAATGATTTGCTCACCTTGGCTAGCTGCCTTTTGTTCCAGCTGTAGCTCTTTTATGGGCTGTGAGAATCAGAAGCCCTTTCCCCCATTGTTCCACGAAGTGTTGCAAGTCTGGCATATCCAGTTGCTCCTCCTTGTCCCTGCTCCTGCCTTCCCAACACTAATTGTTGTGGAAGTTGACTGGCACCATTGATTTGATTTTTTTTCCCTGTGTGCAAATTCTAATTGCTTATTTCCTGAAAAAAGTTGACATCATTAATTAGAAATCTTTTTTTTTTTTTTTCCCTTCAGGCAGAGCACACTCTGCTTTGACGTTAGAGAAAAGCTGATAGGGCAGGCCCTACAAAAATAATGAGGCCTTTTCAGGTGGAATTTGGGTCCCCATTGGCTTCATCCCAGAGCAAAAGGAATCTGCTTGGTCCAACAGCATCGTGAAGTGGCCAGGACTGAAGAGTTCCTTTAAACTGGATATGGAAATTCACTCCTTGGAAGTGTTCAACCTCAGCTGAGCAGGATCCTCCTATAAACGTTTCTGTGGAACAAAGTGGTGGGAAATTGCTGCTGCTGCCAGCCCTGAAAGGGCATCTTCATGTTTGTATTGGATCTCTGAGCTGGGAGAAGGAAAGAGCTCAGAGCCCCTTCCAGAGCCTGCAGGGGCTCCAGGAGAGCTGGAGAGGGACTTGGGACAAGGGAGGGAGAGACAGGACACAGGGAATGGATTCCCACTGCCACAGGGCAGGGTTAGATGGGATATTGGTGAGGAATTGTTCCCTGTGAGGGTGGGCAGGCCCTGGCACAGGGTGCCCAGAGAAGCTGTGGCTGCCCCTGGATCCCTGGCAGTGCCCAAGGCCAGGCTGGATGGGGCTTGGAGTGTTAGAATACATGAAATAAAGCCTCTCTGCCTTCCTCAGAGAGAGAAAAGAATGCAGACATCGAGTCAAAACCTTTAGAAAAACTGAAATCTATTAAACCACACAAACATAAAAGTATAAGCTTTGATTTTAAGAAAGTAAAAGTATATCTTATAGTACCTTAGAGACTGTATTAGCTAGTAAAGGCCCTAAAGCCTAAAGTTCAGTAAGTGTTGCCTTTCACAAAGTAACTTAACTCCAGACATAAAAAACCATAACAGAACATTACTTACGTTTCTAAGTAGAACAAATAAAACTATTATACATAGAAAATTAAATAGAATAAATAAATAATTAACTAGATAGAATTCAATAAATAGAATTAGCTGTGTATTTATATACACAAATAAATTATTTGTGTATTTATATACATAAATTTTAAGTAAAAAAGAGATACCATCTATGTAAATAAATAAAATTATATACATCAATTTTATATAAAAACTGACATTACTTTCACTCATTAAAATTAAACTTATATTAGTTTAGAAAAAATATTTTAAAATCATACTTTTAACTAATTAGATAATTTATGAATATAATCCCCTGTATTAAAGTAAAAAAAAAAAGAAAGGGAAAAAAAAAAAAGAGTATGGGGCTGCTGTTGCTGCTACTACTTTTACTCAAAACATCAAAACTCTATACCAGAAAACTTTTAACACAGACTTTAATACTTTAAACTCTTTACCTTCAAGGCTAATGTATACATGCAATAAACAATTTTACTACAACCAACAACTACTCCTGTCTCTGTAAAGACCCAAGACCCACGTCAGCCTCGACACTGGAGCACCCTGGGACAGTGGAAGGGGTCCCTGCCCATGGCAGGGGTGGCACTGGATTTAAAGTCCCTTGCAGCATATCTCAGAGCCATGAAAATGAAAAGTTTCTATTATTCTCTGTTCATATTTGAAAACGTCAGAGGAATTTACCAAAAAGAACAAAAGTGTCCAGAGGTTTGGGGCGGGTTTTTGTTGGTTGCTTTCAATTGTTCGGTTTTTGTTTCTTTGAATGAAATGCCTCTTCTGGGTTCATTTGAGTTTGGGTTTAGTTATTTATATTTTCTAATTTACATTAACTAATAACTTTCATTGTACTCTAATAATAGCAGACTATTTTTATTTAAATAAAATAGGAATCTACAGGAGGTACACTTCGAAACAACAATCCAGCTGTGCTGGAAATGCAACTGGAAAATATCAGGCTTTAGCAATCCTCACAGTTCTCTCCACAGAATCTACTCCTCAGAAGTTCACTCCAGAATCCTGCCCTGTGTAATTCCCATGTCCCCAATCTCCAGAAGAACTGAAAGAACAGGTGAGTCTAGATCCCAGGGAAAACAAGTGATATATAAGGTGCTTAATTCTTTTAGTACAGTGCAAACACACAATTACAGGACAAGCAAAGGACGCGAGTTAAAAAAAACACTTTTTGGCTTTTCTGTGATCCATAGTTTGACTTCTGACTTGACCTATGGCTTAATTGTAATATTTTTGGCCATAGCCTCATATTTGCAATTTAAGTATTTTAAAATTGGAAGCAGTTCTTGCACTGGGTCGCAACACAATGAAGATCAACGAGGCCAAGTTTTTGCTCTTGAATTTCTTGCAAATCATCAGAGTGTCCAGGTCCTTCAATTTTTTAACTTTCCAAACTTTTTGAAAGATCTTCTTAGTTTCACACACTTTTGAATTGAACTTTAACACCATTAGGAATAGCTGCAGTTCACAGCTTTAAGGATTGTTCTTAAGAGCCTGGGATTAACAGGCCAAAATAATTTAATTTGGTATCTGCACAAGGCTGAGCCCCAGCAGAGCAATTACCACAAAGCCAGGATCAGAGAGATCAGGGATGTCAGAGCTGCTATAAACCATTTATACAGGAACCCCAGTGCATGTGAGAAATGGGGCTGGGGGGCAATGTCCTCTGCTCATAAATTAAAATAATTTTTCTGCATCTACAGCACACCGAGCACAATACAATCTACATATCCATGAGGCAGAATGGTCATGGTAATGAACTGAACAACCATTTCACACCAAAAAAAGTGCAGAAATAATGCAAGATCCACACAGATTCAAATGGGCCAGGACTTGATCCTAAATATGTGCTTAGGGTTTGCTTTCTTTGGAAGCCTCAAGGAACTTCATCCCTGAGTTTCCTCCATCTCAAATTTGGTTTCATTTCAGCACTTGTGAAAACCAACAAGGTGAAAGGGACCTGAAGCAATAAGGTTTTATAAAGTGTCAGCACAGGCTCCCATTTTTATGTTGAAACTTTTGAAGTTCATACTTTTTAACAGGAAACCAGCATCAAATATTCTGTTTCACATCAGCATTGAAATAGAAGGGCAGGAGACTTTCTGGACTAAGAATTTTTATAGTTTTGAATAGGAAATCTCGACAAGATCAACTATTCTCTTTCACTCCTGCATTAAAACAGAATTGATAACATTTAAAATCTTTACACACACACATTAGAATATTCCTATTCATTAAAAAATGACACAAACTTGCAGTGTCTGAAACATTAAGTCAGGACTTCCTGCCCACTTACAATTCATTTCTATCTGCAGGAGAACCAACTGTAGAATGGAATGTTATTCACCAAAATAACCTCCCAGCAGCCATTGATTTCATCTCAGGAGCTCCCTAAGTGTTCACTGTCTTCAAATATGTATCAACTCTCTCTTTTCCTTTCTAAATTGGTTCCAAATTAAGATTTAATCCCACAATTTCTTCACGCTGTTAATGACAAACCACTCCCTTTGATTTATTTTTGAGTTTTTGTGTACTCCTTTCCATCTACATTTTGCAAATCAAGAATTAATGTGAACAACTCTTCTCTGTTAATGATTCTTAGCCCTTCTTCTCCTTGTCTACTAAGAAGCTCAAGTTCAGTCAGTTTATCCTAGAAGATATCCCATAACTATAATTTTCCTTGCTAATAAAAACCTTATTAAAAGCAATTCAGAATTTTCAGAATACTGTAAAACCTTCTGTACATTTGTACCAAAACCCCCACCATGTGTAAAAATTGTTTTATCAGTGTGTGATTTTAGGAACATGCCCTGCAAGTGTGACCTAAGCAAAATGTTCAATCTTTGTTTTTGCTACACCGCAAGTGTTCTTCTTATTTTTATTTAATCTTTTTTGTAATTCACACTGCATGCCTAATGAACATATTGAATGTTGCAAAGATTCAGTTGGGCTAATTACATTTTAACATGGAAATCATCAAAAGAGCAATTTTGGGAAAAAAAATACCACCCCATCTCTGCTACAAACATTGCTTCCACCACTTGGCCTGAGACCTTCAGCAGTTTTTCTTTTTCCACCTCCCTGTTAACTCATCTTTTTAAAAATACCATGGGAGATAGGAAATGGAGCTGATCCCACATTATTACAGTAATGGCAGCCCTCTGTTCACAGCCTTTCATTTTGATTGTATCTCTTTCATAATGTACAGAAAAAGATCCTGGAGTCTGAACATTTGGCATGTCCAAATTGCTTTAATCTTGTGATGATGTTACACTTGAAAGGCCAAACAGCACTACTCAATATTTGCTGCAGATTCAACCCTAATTTATTTCTTCTTCCAAACATTTGTTTTGCATTTGACAGCCAGGAAAACACACAACCCACAAGTTTCAATGGGAACTGAGCTGGAATAATGTTGTGTATTATCTACAAGACACAGTTATTTGAGACTCTTTATGAAATATATTACCAAAATGCTTTTGCTTTCTATGGGTAATTCTTGAAATAATACAGAGACTGTGAAGAGACTGATGATTTGCCACATTAAATACATATAAATTCGTGTATATAAGTCATTAAATTGAATGTTAAACACTCACAGGCAATGTGCATATACTCATATATTTAATTTAACAATGTAAATGTGCTATTCCATTTATATATCTACAAACACACTTTGTTTTGCAACCTACCATTCCTTCTGCTCTCCTTTAAGTTTATTTTCTGTGGATTTACAGCCTGTGGTTGTTGTAAATGGTAGCAAAAAAGCAAGTTGGGGAAGAATGGGCCTGAAAATCTGTGAGTTAAAAGGGGAGAGAACTGGGATTATCTGGGAATAAAAGTTGTGCAGTGACATTTGTCCTCAAAAAGAACTCAAGTTAGGAAAGCCAAGAAGGTAGCCTGGGAATGTGAGGTTTTTAGAGCTATGAGAAGAGACTGTACAAAAACCGGGATGTGGAAAAGAAACTAATTTAGATGCAAACAATTAGTGGTTGAATTAGAATAAGGAAGGGGTAAAGAAAAGTTTGAAGGTGGTGGGAAGAAGCAGTTGTGTCTGTACTCAGCACAGCTCAAACTGTCTAGAAAGTCAAATGGAATTACCAAAGTTTCCTTCAATTGCAGCAGACAACAATATTTATTGCTTAAACCTCTGTCTCCCAGAATCCACTTGCTTTCATTTCATCTCCTTGATTTCTTTGGACAGTTCTGAAGCTGCCATGAACTATTTCCTGGGATTTTGACATGTCTCCTACCTTGCCAAGACACAAATATAAAATGAGTTTTGCTTCTGTATTTCACACTCCAGTCAGGTTGGATAACCACGAGAAAAATGAACTCTCAGTTGATATGGTCCAAGTCAGCCATGGAGTAGCCAAAAGGTGAGAACACTTCCAGCCCTATTTCAATTTTTTATATATATTTATAAAATTCTAGGAATTTTCAATCTAATATCATCTTTACTGCTCAAGAAAATCCTGTATGGAATCAATGAGTGAAAAATAAACTCAGGAAAATTAAACTGCATTTAGTTCTTAGACTTCTGGAAGCAGAGAAAGTATCAATTCATCTGCACTTCAGATTGTTTTCTTTGATATTTCTGGGAAAAAATACTGACCATAAGTGCATATTTTTGTCTTACCTCTTTTCCCTTTGGACTGGATTGAAGGCAATTCTAAGGACTTCTGATTTCCCAGAATAAATGAGTTTTGTGAGTGTCTGAGGATAAAAATGCCTTTCTCCAGTAAATAAGAGGAACTTTTGCAGTGAATTCAGCCTTTTTGGCATAGTTGTACCTTCAGAATTAGGGAGCATCCTGAAGAAACTTAATGTCTTCTTGCAAATGGATTTATTGTTTGGAAAAAAAAATGTTGGATTTCTTTAAAACAGGTCTGCTAATCTAAGACCTCTCCTATCCTTAGAGTGAACAACTAAAGTAGTTATAGTTATAACAGCACCAGAACTTGTTGGAAAAAGGAAATAAGTTCTGTTTCCACTACTGAAATAAAATGAAACATTAGTGAAGTTAATGAAAATTGGGTTTTAAGTGCAAGTGGAAAAAACCCATTCACAGGAAACTTAGGCCATCTCTCAGTCCTAAAATTTTTGAAATATTGGAAGAATTTAGGCCACCACCATCCTGCAGGAGATTCAAAGCAATACAGTGTTCAATATTTACAGTCCCTTTAAAATACAGTTTTTCTGATTTTGGGAAGCAGCTTCCAGCCATGTGTGCACACAGAGAAAACCATTAATTAAAAATGCTCACGCAGAGAATCCCTTTAAACCTGGGCAATAAGAGCTGCAAAAGAGTTGAAAGCAAACATCTGCAGCTACTGTATTCCAGGTTATTGGTAATTGTTCCCTTTGGAATTTATTAGGCTTGTGTAGGCAAAATAAACCCTCCAGTTTAGAGCAGGCAATAGGAGTCCCTCCCCTGGCACCCGTAAAGCTCCACAGCTCCTGTCTAAGCGCTTTAGGAAAGGTTGGGTTGAATTCCCCAAAGCCAAATCACAGCACAATGCAGGGCTCTTGTTCCACTTTCCAGGCATTTAAGCATCTTTTCCAACTTCCACAAGATAAATCTATCTGCAGGCGGAGTCTTTCCAGCTCCAGAAAAGCCCCAGGTGCTGAATAATTCCAAATCTGCCTAAAAATGAACTGAAATGCAGCATAGGACTGATGCACTCACAACCTATGCACAACCACTATTTTTTAATTTTTTTTGAGTCCGCTTAATCTGTCCACTCTAATACCTCTTATTGCTCCTCTGCAAGATTTTTATTGGATTATTGATCCTTCAGAAAGTGCTACAACAAGTTCCCCTGTCATTATTTTAATAAAGGCAAATAACTTTTAAACAGAAAGGGCTACAAAGCATTTCTATTATGCAGCAAAACATGGCTTAATTTCAAGATTTTCCCTTTCTTTTACACTTGATTCACAGTATTTTTCAGTTTTTACACAAGTGTAATACTCTCAAAAAGCATTTATCATCATTTCCTGTGTAATTGTTTATTGATTGATTTATAACTCGAACAATATTTGATTTTTATAATGTCATCCATGATCTTTATTTGCTATTAAAGCAACTTGTAGGAAAACACCTTCACAATCTTTTAAAATGCCTTGTAAAATATAAACTAGTAAATATTACTTATCTAGAGCCATATGGGCACCATCAATTAATTAACTGGTTAATTTAGGGTGTAAAAGTCCTCTGATTCCATAGAGCCCCGACTCCTTTTTAAAGCAGGTCAAACCAGATCAGGGTTGTTCTGAGACATGACCTGTCAAGTTTTGAAAATCTTTAGGAGTAGAGATTTCTGGGCAAACTGTTCCAATATTTGATCATCTTCAAAACAAAAAAAACCCAAACAACCAACAACAACAACAAAAACAACCCCACCCCAAAACCCAAACTAGATTTAATTAATTGCATAATTCAAATAATGAAGTTAGATTTCATTGTGCTCCTACTGTCTCTGTTGTCTCTCATCCCATCACTCTCCACCACTAAGCATCTGAATTTCTCTTGTCTGCACCTTCCTGTGTTATTTATCCCTAAAACACCCCATGATTTTAATTAATAATTTAACAATTAATTTCCTTGTCAGTACCATATGGACACAGGCCAGATTAATCATTGAGGCACTATTAGAAATCAATAAATAAAGACACATAGTATTTTCCAAAGTTTAAGATCCCTGGATCACCAAGAGAATGATTAAGTCATTAGAACAGTATTGCCAACGTTTTAAATTATGGCAGGATTTGTGGGAATTTGTGTAGGGAAAGAGAACATCCTCCTGCCCTTTTCTGGAGTGAACAAATTCAGCCCTTCTGGATGATCCTGGGATATTTCCAAAGCTGGACGTGTGCCAAGCCCAGCCACACAATCACTGTAATTCCATTTATGTTTGTCTGCAAGGCTGACCAGGGGATCACTGCACGTGGAATTCAGGGTTGATGGGAAGCTTTAAGTTTCTACCCTACACTGCCAATTTTCTTGCTCTATCTTCCTCCTCTTCCTTCTTCCTGAAGCAGAAATGGTTATTATTCTTATTAATACCCAATTATTCTTATTTATACCCTTCTTATTAAACCCTTCTTAGGAAGGGTGTCACCCTTCTTCAGCAGGAGAGATCCCCTGCACTACAGAGACTCCCTGGTTATTACTGAATGTGCCAAAATTCCAAGCACAAAACAAGAAATCACTGTTTTCACTTAATCTCCAGGAGGTGAATGTGGATTTGCACATTTGCACATGATTCTGGAATACAGAACCACAGAATCATGGAATCATAGAAGGGTTTGGACTCACCCTCGCAGTAAAGAGCTTCTTCCTAAGATAAATCATTAGTTCATTTTTCCTGTTATCAAAAAAACGAAAAGAGGGTAATGAATATGGAGATTATTCAATAAACGTGGAACATAGGAAATACTGGGTTGCTCTGATGCCACTGGCAGCCCACAAATTGAACTTGGAAGCAATTTTCTCCTTCTTAGTAAGCACAGAGGTGGTGTTTAAAAAAGCAAAGTTTACTTTGTGTGTTTATCTTGGAACACCAATTAAAATCTGAAAACTCTTTAACTCTGTGTGTTGCAGTTAATTCTGATCCATTCTCTCATTTCAGGGGACAGCTGGAGCCCATGTAGTATTTAAGGTACCAATTTGGATACAATCTCATCAGTCCACAAAATGTCCCCAAAAGGTTCCAGATGCAGCAATATTGTCGTGGTTAATTTGGTAAATTCATATGAAACCAGATACTTCAGCCCCCAAAAGCTGAATGGAATGCAGAATTCTCAAGTAAAGACAGAAAATTTCTGTAAATGAAATTTTGATGATATCATGTACCTTACAACTTGCACTTTTTTCCATGATTAGAAACTGAAATTTGGAGTTCTTCCTTCTCTAGATCTGTAAGAATTATTCAAACAACACAAATGAGTTTACCCAAGGACACAGTTATGGTGAATTGAATGCAACAACAATAGGACAAAATTTAATCTCAAGGAGAAGATCAAAATGGCATTTATATAAAACCTGATTGTCAGCTCATTACCAGGACAAAAATCTTGCATATAGCCATTCTGAAATTTGTTTAGCAGAGGGGGCAGGAAAAACACCCTGATATCCTTTGTGTCAATGACAAGGATGATTTGCTTCCACACATTTCTTCCCTTTGTGCCACCCTCCTTTCCTTTGCCAAGTACTTCTGTGCATGCTGGGAAACTCCTCTGTTTGATTACCATGTCCTGCTGACAAAATGCTGAGTCCATTCTGATTATTGATGATAATGAGAAATTAAGAAATCAGATGAGAGGGTCCATAAATCCTTGGGGGAGAAGGCTCAGGCTAAATGTTTGTGGTGTTGTGGTGATTATCAGAGCTAATACATCCTCCCATCTCTAATAGCAACATGAGGCCAGGTTCTCAGGGGGGATAAATCATTCTGGTTCTTGTACTATAAAGGATTTTGCTTGGTTGACAGGTTGGCTTTGTTTTATTTCAGTATTTTTGTTCTGTACAATGAATTAAGGCTTCTCTCCTCCCACAGCACAGCTCCCCCATAATGGGAGCTCGACTTGTGTAATTGAATATATCTTTTCTCCAAAACTCAGCCATTGCATTAATACACCATTTTTCAAGTATTTTCACAGAATAATTAGATTTAAAATCCTTTATTTTTTTTTCTATATTAATTTGGTCATCTGTGGCAAAGCCAAACAATGACCTGAAAATTTTAATTTTTAAAAAAAAACTAACAAAACTCAAAGACTGACCTGAAAATGCCAGCTCTTTTACCTGCTGGCTTTGCTGTTAAATCAAGAACCTACCCCAGTAAATGTTGGAGACAGTAATATTTCTTTTGTTAGAGCAGCAGCTCTGTCTCGTTGAGAGCACAGACCAAGGTGTCTTGTAACTTGTCCAGTCAAGCATTGAAGAAAAATGACTCAATCCATTTTCCAAATCTGTGTGCTTTCTCTCCAATTATTTCTTAATGCGCTTTTTGACAAATTGTCAGGAAGGGAAGTTAGCAGGCTTGGCTTCTCTGGTCAGACATGCCAAGCAACAAGGAGCCAAGACCTCTGAGTGGGAATCCAGCCTGGAAAGGTGGTGGCTGAGCAGATTTGGGGGCTGGGATAGCAGGGAGAAAGCAAATGTAGGTGGTGGTGACAGCGCTGTCCTGGGTGTTTGTCTGGGGAAATACATCAAAGAGGAGGAACTGATCAGAAAAGATATTATTACTGTGTTTTTAATAGAGAAAATGCATGGACACTTTGTTTTGGTTTATGGTGAGAGATCCAGTCCATAACATGGGTCTGTGTATGCATTCTGAAGTGTTTATTTTCATAATTTCAATAAAAATTATGTCTAAGCCAAGTGATTAGAAAGCACATGGAATTTGCACTGATTCCACTTATAAAAGGAATATATGTTCTGTTTAAATTAATGTGTTGTACCCCAAAGGCTTACTGGGAAAGCAGGCCAGAAGGGAAATGGCACAAGGAATGTTTCCATCTGGAAAGAAGTACAGCCAGCTTGATACTTTTCCACATTTATTTAACAATATCAACCCTCTGTAAGACCTGATTTCTCAGAACTGAAATATTTGATTGCATTTTGCAAAGTTTGAGATATTGACATGCATTTCAAGCTAGGGTGTGTTTGGAGGGAAGGGAATTGTGCTGCCCTGCCACAAGGCAGGGGATCCTTCAAAAGGGATGGGAACTCTGGTTTAGGAAGGACATGATGACAAACCAGTTGGAATTTACTTGTAAGTATTTGCTGAAAAAGAGGCAACACTGCAGGGGTAGTCTGAATTAAGGATGGGAAATAAAGAGAAGCTGTGGCTACTCCTGAATCCCTGGAAGTGTCCAAGAACAAGTTGGACAGGGCTTGGAGCCACCTGGGATAGAGGAAGGTGTCCCTGCCCATGGCAGGGGTGGGATGGGATGGGATGAGCTTTGAGGTCCCTTCCATCCCAAACCAGTCCAGGATTCTGGAATTCTGTGCTCCTGCATTACAGCAATGAGCATGTGAACCACCTGCTTACCTGTGAGAGACATTCATGCAAATCCAACCACGGGAAATTTACATGAGTTTTCCATTGTATGATGCATCCTCACTGAAATTCCCCCTGCTCCCCAGCAGCCTGTGCTTTTTTCCCTCTTTGGACACTAAAAGCCTCTGCAGTCATTCTAACACACTAAGAATCAAGCTGCCTATTTAAAACCAGATGACACTTTAGTGACAGTTAAAATGCTTTCATTTAATGCCTATGCTTGTCTTTAGGCTTGTAAAGTGCTTTTAGGCACTTCCAGCTCTGTATAAATGTGAGATAATTTCTCTTACTGTCTCAATTTCCCTTACTGTTTCAATTATCTATCATACTATAGGATTCATAGAATCATAAAATCACAGACTGGTTTGTGTTGGAAGGGACCTTAAAGCCCATCCAGTGCCACCCCCTGCCATGGCAGGGACACCTTCCACCAGCCCAGGCTGCTCCAAGCCCCATCCAACCTGGCCTTGGACACTGCCAGGGATGCAGGGGCAGCCACAGCTTCTCTGGGCACCCTGTGCCAGGGCAGGCACAGCATAACAGCAAGCTATAATTCTTTTTTTGGGTATAGTTAGAAGCTCTGTGTGATGCCCTTTGCTGGTGGTGGCAATGGAGAGCTGCAGATAGTCAGAATTCTTTGGAAGGTCCAAAAGGTTCCGTTCCCCACCACCAGTGGTACTGGTGCAAAGCTCTCCTGCATTGCCATGGACTGGCCCCAAACCTTAGCCTAAAGAATTTAAAGTTTAAATATGAACCAACTGTCTGTAGTTTCCAAACAAATCAAAGGAAATAAGTGCTTGGACGTTTAATTATGGAGGTTGGGGTTTGCAAGGCATTCAGTTCTAAATAAAACATTCTAAAAAGAACAAAAAAGTTCTAAAACCACAAAACCCTTTGATCAGAGGTGCAGGAGTGAGGCAAGAAGAGAAACGTGTCTCACACTCTTTCTTCCAAGAAGAAGGATCTGGAAAATGGATAAAATGGATGGGTGTTGTTTATATTCCATATGGGATATAAGGAAATGAAGTTTAGAAAAGTTCTTTCTCACACTCCCAGGATGATGCCTTCCTCTATCACATTTATATAATATGAAAAAAAAAAATAAAAGCTAGGAAAAATATTGTAAAAAATAGATGTTTGGACAATATAAAGTTATTAAATTCTTAGAACATCCATGAAAACTGGGAAGAGTAGAGGCAAGAATTTTTGACTGATTGAAAAGGGGAAGCAGAGCCCTGGTCAGAAACTCGTGTGATCTCAGAAATTCCCAAGTGACTGAGCAAGGCACGGTCATGGGTCAGTGGAAGCAAAGTGCAGCAGCAAAGATTAAATGGAACATGCTGCACACAGAATTTGTGTTTATTTCAGGTAATTCCTGAAATAAAATAAAATTCCTGAAATTTGTGTCATATTTCAGGTAATTCCCTCCTGTTCCTTCCTTAAAATAAACACCTTATTCTCCCACAGACTGTATCCTGCTCTTGCACTTATCATAAACCTCGGCATCTTGGTTCTTTTTCTGAGAAAACCCTTCACTCCAGACCTGTTTCCAAAACATTCACAGTGATATTTTTGGTGAATTATTCCAGTTTATCAATAGCTTTTACTTCAGAAACCATTCATTGTGGAATGGCATTGGAAAAGGCAGGTCAGATAACGTCTAAAAAAGGGCAGCTTGATGCTTTCTGCTGGGCCAGGAGCTGGGCTTGATCCTTGTGTGCCCTTTCCCACTCAGGATATTCTGTGATTCTGTGAAAAAACAAACAAACAAACAAAAACACAAAAACCAAAACAACAACAACAACAACAACAAAACAAAATCTAAAAAAAAGGGTGAAGGTTTTGCTTTAGTTAAAAAGGAATTTCCTTATATTAATATATAGGGAAATATTATATATAGTCATATTTAATTAATAATATAATAAATTATAAGACTATAGTATATATTAATAATATATTAATAATATCATTAATATTGTATCATATATAATTTATATAATATATTATATAATTATATGTAGTATATATAATATATACAATATATAATAATATAAATAATTAATATTATATAGTATTTATAGGGATATATATATATTTTAGAATATATATATATATATACATATATAAAATCTAGAGAGAAATGTTGAAAAAGAGAAAGAAATTTCTGGTTTAGTGCCTGAAGTTATGTGCAGGAAATGTCCCTTGAGGTGACCTTTCACTTCCAGGCGTGCTGGAAGTTCCATGTGTTTTCTCAGTGTCCTGAGTATTGAATATATTTGGTGTAATCTGCTCTGTGAGGTGCCTGCTGCTCTTAACTCCTGGTCAGAGACATTGATAAAAGATGAACCACAAGAGAAATGTCAGGGGCAAGGCAGAGGGACACCTGTGTGCTTTAGCCTGTGTGCTTTGCTGTTCTTTTATCTCCTTCCTTTTTCTGGGAGGGAAAAGGAAAAGCAAAGATTGGTAGGGAATAAAGTTTTTTGGTTTTTTTTGTACAGATTAATGTATAGCAACAATCATGGAGCAGGGAACAGGATTTTTGGATGCACATTTGCTGTATTCTCTGATGTTTTCCCCAATTTCCTTCAGCTACAAAGTAAATCATTGTTTTTAACAAAGACCTTCCAGCTTTGCAGAAATTAATTTGTTCCTAGACTTTGTAGTGTGATCTAAAGAATAACTGGAAAGCTAAAACTCTCTAATATTCTCAAATTTGTGCCTACTCAGTGCCTAAATTGATGTTCTCTTGTACTCTACCTTGAAAAGATTAGGTACCAGGTGGTGGAATATTCCAATTAACATCCCAAAATTATGTTTTAAATTTACTGCAAATAAAACAATTTTGTTGTACTGCAACAGCAGCCTCTAGAGCAAATAATTTCTGACATCTTCCTCCAGCCTAGGAGAGATGTTCCAGCTGATTATGTCTCTTTCACCAACTGGATTTCCAAACATTTTAGCTGAGACTGGAGAAAAAGCTGATTACTGAAAGCAATGAATATTCCATTAACTGGAAAAGCAAAGGAACAAGCAGCAGCAAACAAACAGAGAAAACCTAAGGCAACACACTCCAAATGGTTTGGGGTATTTAATTTCAGCTGCTCAAACTGAGACACTGAAGGGTTTGATTTCAACAAAATTCAGGACTCAGGCTGATATCAACAGGCTCATTGGAGCAAAGCATTCTGAGCAAACACAATTTAGGTGCCTAAAATAATTTTCTGTTCTGTCTTGTTTATAGAAATAAAGAATTTTACACAGATTTATGGAGAGAGAAGTTGTGCTGAGTGATTTTCACTCCATCAGGTCAGGGCAGCACACTCCATAATACAAGAAAACAAATATTTGTTACTCTTTCTTTATCTAATAGATTTTGGCTTTCAGTGTGGTTGTTTTTCCTTGTGACATAAAGGATCCAGAGGCTGTAGACAGACATTTTTATAGCTTAATGTAAATCACTTTAAGTAGAAATAATACTCCTTTCCAGCTGTATTATAATTTCTATTCCACAGGCCAACATTGGTATTTGACCTTTACAAACAAATATCAAATTGTTCCAAAAACAAATGGCAATAACCTTTGGCTCTTCCACTGGGTAGAAGTGACCTGTCCTCGTTAGCATTCCTGGCTTGTGGGACGTTCTCAGTCAGTCACTGATATTTATTTCCTGTGAATAACAAATTAACTTTAGGTCTGAGCTTTGCAGGAGGAAGTTAAGGCACACCAGAGGTACCAGTGCATCACTGCTGTGTGGCTGCGCCCAAGCACTCTCTGTGTGCTTCACGTTTAGGTAATAAATGCACTTTGTCCTCCAGAGATGTAAACCAAGCCCCGTGATGGATGGCCTTGGCTTGGACTCAAAGCATCAACATCACTTCAGATTGTTTTAGTGCAGAGAGGAAACTGCTTTTGTTCAGATCAGAGCTGCTCTCTGATGACCCTTGTGGGTCCCTTCCCATTCAGTGGTTCTATGATATCACAACAACTGGACTCATTACATTTATTGTCTATTTGATATAATATGGTTTAACTTTAGTTACTTGGTGAGGAAAATCCCACCAGCAGACCTTTAAAAATGTGGTTTGTATTTTTATTTCACTGTTCACAGCTCATTTGGGTCTCTATTCAGCAGCTTCTCTTTGTAGCCCCAAGGATACAGCAAAATGAAGCAGAGCCTTCACAGAGAAAATTACCTATTTTTCCTTTTACACAGTAATTGCTTTCCCAAACAAAATCAAGCAATCATAGTCTTCTGAAAAACAAAGGACAAACAAACTTCAGCAACAAGCACAGCAATGGCACAATGTTCCAGGCAGTTTTTAAATCCATGGATCTCTGCTGGAGATGTATAAGTCATTCCACGAGCTCAGTCAGAAAAAAGAAGCCCAAAAAGCATCTTATTAGTCTTCCTGAAGTAAAAAAAAAAAAACACCAAAAAAATTCAAAATCATTACTAGGAGAAAAAACGATTGCTCTCAGTATTCCTGGCACATATTTGCTGCACAGGCTGAAGCAGAGATGGGAAATGTGTGCCAAAATTGAATTCTGCCAATTGTGACCAAGCCTGGGTCCATGAGCCCTGTGGCTGTAATCCCTTGGACTGTGGGGCCATCCCATAACTGCAGGATGTAGAAGGAACACCACACTACAAAAACACCTCTTGCATTCTTTAGTCCCTGTCTCAGTGCTGCTCACACTTAGGGCCTGAAGAATTAATTTTCTGTAGCGAGATCCTTTAGTTGGTTTCTCCAGTGACCTAAAAATTTTATGGAAAATATAGGGAATACATTTTGTGATGTTTATATCCTCCCACTGACCTACAGCAACACCCAACACACTGGCTTTGGGCAGGCAGTTTTCCTTCATCCTGCTTTTTCCTTTTCCAGAAAAAAAAAAAAAATGTCCTGAAACCAGAATACAGGTTTTTGAATGGTTTAGGGACCACAGTAGAAGCAGGGTGCTCCAAAGTCAAAAGAGAGGAATAATGACAGCCTTGGAAAGGCTTGGAAGAGGAACAGGAAAAGCTCCAGCAGTAATTCCTTCCTCAAGTACTCTAACAGGAATTTCTTCTGAGGAATTCTGCTACCATCAATTCTTCTTTGGAAAAACAAGGCACTGCTTTATTATGGAGAGTGGCAGAGCTGGAGGTTGTGGCTCTAGGACCAGAGCAGAGGAAGAAAAAATAAATTAAAGAGATTAAAATAATTCAATAACAAAATCATTAGAGAGCAATAAATTTCAAATAATTAAAGCAGGTTATTTGCAAATAATCAGTAACTTATTTTATTATGTAAATATCCTTCTGCACATATGGAATCCATAGCAGTAAAAAGAATACAGTTTGCAAGGACATCTAGATTAAAAATTTAGTATTATATCTGGGAATAAATCAAGGATTATGCCTGGGAATAGAAAGGCTTTGGTGTCACTGTAGGTTTGCCCTTACATTTTTCATTGACACCTAAGAAATCCTGATCTAAGCCAACTTCTCCCCTAGCATGTTATGGCAAGCCTGTTGTTCCTAGGCCAATAAAAATAAAAAATAGGATGGATTTTGTGACCTGGCCTGCAGCTGAGCTTCCTGGACTTAGTGATAGGGAGACCCCACAGAAACACAGCCCTCACAATGTACCTTTTGCACCACTGCCTCCAAAAGCAGCACTGATTTTTATGCACAAACCCAAAATGATTCTTTAGAATTAATTGTGGCTGATTGCAACGCTGCTGTCTAATGGCCACACAACTATAAACTGTCAATCAATATTTAAGCCCATAAGGAAAATACCAAATTCAGATCCACTCATTTTTACATCATGTCATTGAAAATTGACTTTCCTGCAAGAAGACTTGTTTTATGTTTTATGCATTCTGTTATTATTCTATAGCAGTTGTTCCTTACCTTGGAAAAGGAGGGGTTCATAAAGATGTGAATTTGAGAAGGGATTCTGCCCCAAAAGTCCCATTATAACATCTCTGAGGGACATTCTGTCCAAAAAAACTCACTGTGAGATGCCTGATGAGTTATTTATTTCTTCTGTTTCCCCATTTATGCATATATAGAACTCATTTATGCACATATACCACTTTATTTCTCCAGCACTTGACTATATTTCTCTCATTCAGGATTTCTGGCTGCCTTTGGGATCTTCATTTGTTCAGACATCTGCTTGGGAATATCCCGTGCTGGAGTGGATTTGGGAAAGGCAAATCTCAGCCCATTCCTGTGTTGTTTAATGTCTTTATTAACAAGGAGGATGAAATGAAGTGGAATGCTCCAACCACAAGTGGAGAGACTGATAAATTCTGGGGTGGGTTGGTTGGACAGGGGGCCTGGACAGGGGCAGAGGGCTGGACACAATCTCAAGAGGTGCAGCTGCAGCCCATGCACAGCTGGGCTGGACTGCTGGGACAGCTGGAGAGGCAGGAACAGATGGGGAGGTGGGAACAGCTGGGGAGGAGGAACAGCTGGAGAGGTGGGAACAGCTGGAGAGGCAGGAGCAGCTGGAGAGGGGGGAACAGCTGGAGAGGGGGGAACAGCTGGGGAGGAGGAACAGCTGAGGAGGTGGGAACAGATGGAGAAGTGGGAACAGCTGGGGAGGTGAGAACAGCTGGAGAGGCAGGAGTAGCTGGGGAGGCAGGAAGAGCTGGAGAGGCAGGAGAAGCTGGCGGGACAGGAACTGGGGGTCCTGTTGGAGAATGTGTTGAGCCATATGCCACACACACACACTCCTGGCTGAATTTCCAAGAGATGAGGCCTCACCCAGAGTGCTGGCTCCACTCTGGAGTTCCCCAGCTCCTGAGAATCATGGGAATACTGGAGAGAGCCCAGTGGAGGCACAGGAGATACAAGAAAAGGCCAGGAGAGCCTGGTTTGCTGGATCTTTCAGGGCTTGGCTAAAGGAAATCAGGGCTATCTTCAGCCATAAAATTCCTAATAAATTTGGCTGACTGTGCAGGAGCAAAGTGGGTATAAAAAAATCCTTCCTGTTTCAGTTCATGGTATAAACTCAGTGGTTTTAACTACCACAGTTATGCATCGAATCATAAAATCATCCAGCCATTTTAGAAATTCAGCTGCACTGTTTGACTCCCTGACCTCCTGCTGCAGAGGATTTCACAGACCCACGAAAAGTTGGAAGAATTTCTTCAATTACCTTTTTTCTTCATCACTGTTTTTTTTTTTAGATTATAATTCAACAAATGGAACACCCACCCTGGGCTCCAGGATGTTAAATCCCACACTTCTGTTCTCCTGCAATGTTTAACCAAGTGAATTTCTGTCACTGACAATTGATAATCAGGGGAGGGGAGGCAGCAGGATAAAGGCAAAGGGCCACAATTTTACCCACAAGGATTAAACAATTGGGACAACCTTAGACAAGAACATTGAGAATATTGATATGAATCACAGAATCATGGAATATTCTGAGCTGGAAGGGACCCACAAGGATCATCAAGTCCAACTGCACAGACCCCCCAACAGTTCCACCCTGTGCTGAGAGCATTGTCCAAGAATTCCTTGGGCTCTTTCAGGACTGGGGCTGTGACCATTCCTTGGGCAGCCTGTTCCAGTGCTTTTCTGGAAGCTTCTTACTTGCTTTTGTGGAAATTTGTTCCCTTTTTTTTTTTTTTTTTTCCCATGTGATCTGTATTTCTTTACATCTCAACACCACCTGTCAGGAATCAAGTGAAGACCAAGTAGCTGAAATTCTGCTTCCCCTGAGAATATAAAAATCTTCAAAATCACTGAAATCACTGTTTATTATTTGATATCACCCAGCTGTGAATCAAACTCAAAGTGCTGTTGGGAATTTTATACTAATATCTGGCTTGCTTTGGGGCAGAACAAAGAGCTATCCCTAAAACAAGTAAAAAATCCCCATTATCCCTTGGGGTTGCATGTTTATTCTTTCACCCTCCTTTTCAAGCCAAATAAATTAATTTGTAAAACAAAACCAAGTCACCACAGACGCCCTTCTTTCCTTACAGCCTGGAAATTCACCCTTTGACAGGCTGGAAATTTTAAGGACATCTAAATCTGGGTAATACCATGGATTATGGCAAAGAGGAGAGTTAAGCAGGGGCAGACATTAGACCTGGGGTAGCTGCTGTAAAGAAGAAAGTCTGCAATGGACAACTGGGGAAATAATAACAACATATCTTAAATTAAAATATGTGGGCTAAATTGAGCCATTTTGATATTAGTTCATTGTCACAAAAGAGTGGTTTCTGCTCTCACCATCAAAGGTATTGGCAAAAAGCAGATTTTAATGGAGTTCAGTGGCAAGGTTCACTCTATTACTGACTACTTCAAGGAAGTGTATATAAGAAAATGGGATTGGAGTCAATTTTGAGTGATTTACACAGTGACTGGAAGTGGAAAAGGGTCAGGGGGCAAAGGATACAGATACAAAAGAGTGCAAGAGGATTTAGCAGTACTTAATCATCCACATTTAACATTAAAAAAGAGTGATGCACCATCACACTGACTTTATTTTAAAAAGGATTAAATAAAGAATAAATAAAAAAATACAATTAAGAATTTATACTGCTTTTAATGTTGAAGATATTTTTTACATTAACCAACATCTGGCACTTTTTTCCTACAAAATGAAGGTGTTTAGCACACTTTAATGTTTATTTGTATACATATTTCCAAAGCATAAACAATGGTGGGGGTTAGAGTGCGATGATCTGAAAGATCCTTTTGAAGCCAAACCATTCCATGTTTTTGATTAGCAGGCATTTGCAGATTTTCAAACACTAATCCAAAAATTCAATGAAGGTACAGATGGGTGGAAGACAACAATGAATGTGAGGAAAATAGCACTGGGTGCTGTTTTCTTCTTTAGAAAATGCACTACTGATCATTTCCAGGTCATAGAATGAGATAAAGGAAGTATCAAATACACCAGTTTTGTATTTTTTCCTAGTAAATATTTAGGATTTTTTTTTTTTTTTTTTTTGTGGGATATAGGGAGGGGGAAATTCAAGCCCATCTTTTCAAGAGATCTGGAGTAAAACATCTTGTTGAGCATTTAACAACATGAGAGATGTTTAATTCTGTACTTTCATGAAAAATATCTGATTCTGGGTTCAGAGGGTGAAAATGAACTCCCTGGTATCCAAATGGAATGCTCCCTGGAGCTCTCATTTCTCCAATGACCTTTGTTGATGAGAAGGTGAAGGATTTCCTGGGATGCTGCACAACCTGCTCAAGACAAGGAGTGACTTTCATGGCTCTTGCAAAATGGAGCCTGGAAGTTTCTCAATCTGCACAAACCGAGTCATGAAAACCTTGAAAAAACTGTGGGACCACTGGGATTTCCTTTCCCATGTTGAGCATACACTAGGAATGCCACAGGAGTGTCATCACTGTAAAGTGCCCTGGTAAATCATTCCATTTGCAGCAGGTATTGATCTTGTGCTCTTTACAGTTCTAAATCAAAGCCCCTCAGTGGTCTGGTGGGGAAGGAAATCACCACAGACACAAAGGACAACCCCACATCTGTCACCATCTTTATTCTACCCTGGCCAGACCTCAGATAAATACAAGATATAAAGGACTTCAGGAAGGCAGATGGAAGGTATATCTGCAAGGAGATGCACTGGGTGTGTGAAAGATATTGGGAAGGAATTGTTCCCTGTGAGAGTGGGCAGGCCCTGGCACAGGGTGCCCAGAGAAGCTGTGGCTGCCCCTCGATCCCTGGAAGTGTCCAAGGCCAGGCTGGATGGGGTTGGGAGCAACCTGGGAGAGTGGAAGATGTCCCTGGGATTGGACTGGATGGGCTTTAAGGTCCCTTCAAACTGAAACGTTCCACATCTCTTTGGTAAAAGGTAAGAGTTAGATAAGCTCTATATGCAGGGGACAGCTGGCTAAATCTGTGTAACCTGTATCTAAAGATTTTAAGTTACCTTGGGAATACAAATGTTGAATATGATTTCAGTGTTCCCATTCAAAACAGTGAAAGTGAACGCCTCTCTCCTCTTCTAGCTATGTACAGGGAAGTGGAGCTAATTCCTTTAACTTTGTACTTGTTTTTGTTGTTTTGATCAAGTAGATGAGTGATGATGCAGCCTTTCTATTTCTTACAGACACCCAGAGAGGTGTGTATGTCACTACTGCTTCATACTCTTTGTTTTCCTGTAACTGGGAATTAATTAGGGTTTAATCCCTTCTTGTCAATTCAGGCAAAACCAGTCGTGGAATCCTCACGGGAAAACTCTTTGGAAAACATCTACAATTAAAGAGAAGTGGAACGAAGGCAGGTGGTTAAAATGAGAAATAACAAAAATAAAGTGTAATGACCCTAAAAAGATGAGACTGTGCAAGAAAAAAAATCATTGCAATGATGATATTTAACTTTGGGGATTTTTTGTATATTTATTTAATTTTTAATAAAAGGGGCAGACCTTCAGTCACCGTAAGGCTTCATTGACTTCAGTATCAGTTAATATACAAAAACTACTCAACAACATATCTGGCATTAATTCAGTCAAGAAACTCCTCAGGTAAAGGACAATTTCTGGCAATTTACGAGGAATTTCATAAGGAACTTCATCATTCTGACATTCAGGTTCATTTACAGGCAGCATTTTTATCAGAGCTTGGCAAGTTTTGTCCAGTGAATGCTCTCTTGTGGTACAAAAGATCTGGTTTGAGATCTGGGCAAGTTTCTACTTTTACTGCCAAGTTTGCCCTTATTAGAACATATCTGGCTAAGCCATGTTTCCTTGGATTCAGATGGAAAGCCAAGAACTAAATCTTCTGTCAGGCTATGGCTGGACAAACCTGGTGAAGGTGAGGAATATTGAAAGGAACCCAGAAAGCTCCACACATTTGAAGACAGGATACAAAAATATTAAAAATTGGGAGTTCTGAGATGTTTTTCACGCTGAGACAAATGTCCATTTCCATTTGGATCTTAGTGGTCCAGACTCAACTCTTGTTGATATTAAAACAGCAACAAACATGTTTGACAAGAGTTTTAAAGGTTTGGAGCTATGAGTTTGATGAGAAAACATCCACTGTGGGCTGAAATGTGTCATTGGGATCATCCAGAAAAGCAGAATTTTACTTAAAAGTGCATTCAGAAAACACAGAGAGCAGCTTGGGGAGCTTGAGCAGATATGTTCCTTCCAGCTGGGAAATGTGGCATCACTCATTCAGTGAACACAGAAAGTGAGGGCTCTGCACCACCGTGGCCCCTGGTACATCAGACCCAGGGAGAAAGAGAACATACTGGAATGGAAATGCCATGGGATTTCTGGGTGTGGGATTTCTGGGCACTCTTTATCTGCAGCAGAAATGTGTAGCCCTGATTTTTAAAAGTGTTAAGTTTTCTTTTATAGTTCTTCTGAAAGTCTTAAAGTTCTCATAAAACTTCTTCAGCCTTCTGATCTGTTTACATATTTCTACTAGAGTTCTCATGCACTATTCATGTAAATAATAATTGTTTTCCATTCTTCTTTGTGAGAGGAGAGAATTGATGGACTGTTGGTTTGACCAGTGTGGCTGGAGAGGTGATAATTCCATCCTCCAATCCACTGTCACCTCTGAAATTCTATAAATATCAGATACTCAAACAAAACACTCTCTTTTTTAACCTTTAAACTTACCAAGCATTTGTGTACTTACTTGGTGTCCAGAAGTGACAGAAATGCAGAGTCAGGGTCTGTGTGCACAAAGAAATTGAGGAGGGGTATCATTCCTGCAGAACTGAGCCCATCCAGACCTTTGTCTGTAGAAATTTGTATCCCATGAAAATAAGGCAGAATGCACAAAGTGCCTTGGACAGGGACTCAGTGAGAGAGAAGTTTCTGGGAAGTTGCTTTTCCTTCAGATTTTGCCAGGGACTGACAGAATCCTCCACTATCAGAAACTGAAATGGAAACAAGGAAATAAATTTGTTCCAAAGAAAATGAACACAACCAGGTGAATTCCAGCTTTTGGCAGCAAATTTTTGAATCACTGTGCTGACACTTTAAGAATCCACCTGTCAATTAATTAGCACAGCCTAATGGCTGAATATTAAAATGCCTGATTTGATCTTTCTTAATCTCTTTGAGGCTCACCCACTTCATGATGAAAAATATGTGGGTGTAAGCACAGCAAAACTTGTCCCACTGCAGTGATTTCCTAGATGGGCTGTGAGGATTGTGCAGACACCAATTTGAACAAATGGGTTTGTTCAGGTTTGGAAGGAAAACAACATTTTTGCAGTAAAAAGTTGAAAAGCTCCTTCAGTATCGGTCCAGAAAATGCTGAAGAGGAAAAACCAGCTTCAATCTAAATGGGATTTCTAAAATATTCACTTCCTAAAATTCTAAAATTCACTTCCATGTCAAACCACGACACTCACTCACCAGTGAGAAGTTCTGTAGATCATAACTTTATTAATAATGAGATGAATATGTCATGTGTGGGCTATTGAATGCACTCTGACAAAAAAAGAAGCATTAAGTAGTGACCTTTAAATGCTAATTACTGATGTGTTAGAGCTTGTAAACTGCTTAAATGGAGTCCATGCACACAAATCTTCGAGCAACAAAGGATGTGCTCATTTGGAATATTAAAGGAACAATTTACTGTAATAGTTTGAGAAAGTACATTTGACATTAGAAGTGTAGCAAAATAAAAAACCCAACATTATTAGATACCCAAAGGTCAAATGTCTGAAGCCATAGCCACCACCACGTGTAAAAAGCCAAGTTGTTTGAAAGGAGTGGAAAATGTTTAAAAAACCTTCCTATGGCCAAATGTAAGCTGTAGAGAAGGGATGGAAATGAGACAGGAAATAAAGGTCAATAATGGATTTATAAGGTGGTTTCCTATGTTGGTTTTGCACAGCCTGGATTCTGTGATTTTTACCAGGATCCAGAACCAAACCCTTGCACTACTGCAGTACCTTAACTAGAAATATTTAACTTTTCTCTTGATACAGTTAATTGCATTATTTCAGAGGCTTTTCTTTTTTGGTTAAATTCTGAAATTGAAATACTTAAGCCTTCCTTTGAAATTATTTTAAATTGTGCTCTAGGAACAGTTCTGTGAAGTCTTGAATTCAAACATTTCTCTTTATTGTGTCTTCACTAATATATATAAAAACATGTGATAAAATCTTTTCTGTTCAGGTGAGAACAGGCAATATTTTAAATTTTTTTTCAGTTATGTCCTGAAATTAAAATATTGATCTGCTTTTGACAGTTTTGTTGGAAACTATTTTTTTTACAGAAGTTGCTTACGGTGACTCTTTTATTCCAAAGCACAGAGATTTCTTTTTTTTTTCCTATAACCATAATTATAAACCTAATGAGCCTATGACAGATTTCTTCTCCTTCAATTTATTGAAAGCAAGAAGAAAGGGCATGAATCCCCCTCTGTAACCCCCTCTGCAGTGAGAACCATGGAGTTCACCACTGCTGCTGACCTGTGTCAGCCAGTCCAGGCAATGCCACTTCCCTGGTTCTCCAGGAGGGATATCAGTCTTTCCAAGCACACAATAAACCTTTCCCAGGTTGGATTTGTTACACAACCCTTGCAGATATCCCTGAATTTGGCACTTTGTTTTGGTTTTTTTGTTTTGTTTTTTTTTGTTTGTTTTTTTTTTTTTGTTTTTTTTTTTTTTTTTTTTTTTTTTGTTGTTGTTTTTTTTTGTTTGTTTGTTTTTTGGGTTTTTTTTTTGTTTTTTTTTTTTTTTTTTTTGGTCTGCAGTGCATCCATTGAGTTTTGTAAATGTTGCTTGGATTTCAATCAGCACAGAATCAGCACAGGATTGGGGAGCTGTGGTACCAGGAGCCTTCTGAGTACAAATCACATCCATTTGATGCAGGCATTTCTCATCAAATTCATAAAGATCCATCAAAACAAGCAGAAATTCCAAAACTCCTTGTATGTCATTGCAATCTGCACATCTAAAATACATGGATATAATTAAAATAGAACAGTTTGAAGCAGAAACGTTGGAGAGTCTATTCGGAAAATACAGATTATTCTGTTAGAAGATGAAAAACTCTCTTTGAATTTCCTTAGGCAGATGGAAGATTTAACATACAGGTCTCCTATACCCTGAGAAAATCCTATTCCACTCACCCTGTAGGAATTAGCAGTGATGAATTCTTTTCTGGTAAATTTTCTGAGCACAATCTCTCTTTCTCCTACTTATTTCTTCCTGAAATTCAGGGAATTTTGTATAAAATCACAGTGTGTGGGGAGGGAAGGAGCTGATGGATGGACTTATTTTGCTGCAAGAATTAAAGTAACTTAGCCCAGGGCCTAAGTGTGTCCTCCATACTTGCAGTGAAATCTCCTTGGGGGGCTAAAAGAGAGCTCAAATTTTAATACATTTTTTTCCCCGTTTTTCAGTAGTTTTTGATTGTTTGCCTTATCTTTCTCCTCCACATAGACATTTGGAAGGAAAACCACGGAATCCATGTGTTTATGGACACTGCTTTCTGCTTCTTGCCAACAGTCCCATTCTGCATAACAAGATTTATGCTGTTAGAAAGCCCCGGAATGCACTCAGCAGCTCTTCTGTGCCTGTTCTTTTAGCTCTCCTGGTATCAAGCACAACCATTTGTTTTCTTGAATTC
This sequence comes from Vidua macroura, assembly GCF_024509145.1. Classification (NCBI taxonomy): domain Eukaryota; kingdom Metazoa; phylum Chordata; class Aves; order Passeriformes; family Viduidae; genus Vidua; species Vidua macroura. The sequence goes on from NC_071579.1 coordinate 7,118,916, forward strand.
TAACCCAATTGTAGAAATGTACCTCAGGATTCAGCAAGAATACAATTATTTTTGTCCTATTTACAATGTCTCCAGTCACTTTTAGGTTGCAAAACTGCAAACAAGGAAACCACAGTTGTTTAACTCACAGCTAAAACTCTTTTTTACAGTTTTGAACAAAAAGCAGAGCCTAGAATTAAATAAAATCTTAATGCTATGTTCATTTTTCAGCCTGGGCTTGGGGAGGTGTAGGGTGATCAGATGTGCTGCAAACACATTTGTCTTGTTCCTTCTCAACTTGCATTCTAAGGGATATAATCCCTGGGAGTGGAACCCCATCCCTGGAAGTGTCCAAGGCCAGGTTGGACAGGGCTTGGAGCAACCTGGGCTGGTGGAAGGTGTCCCTGCCCATGGCAGGGGTGGCACTGGATGGGCTTTAAGGTTCCTTCCAACTCAAACCACTCTGGGATTCTGGGATTCCATGAAAATCTTAATTCATTTAAAATTGTTTACTTGCACTTTGTTCTCTGTTCTTATTCTAAAAAGAACTTCAAGTCAGCAGGAAATACATTTATGTTTTCTCAAGTTGAACAAGTTCAAGGAAAGATGTTGCTAGTTTGGAAAATACATAGGTATAAAGAATGTATGTCTATAGCCCCCTCTTTATAAAGTTCTAAGAAATCCTAGTATTTGCATAGCATTTTCCTATTTTATTTATCTAAATATCAATGCAACAGAAAGACTGAATAGATAATTGGGGGAAAATAATGAGGACAAAAATGGAGAGGAAGAGATTACAGTGATTGTTGTTAATTTTCTTTCATCCTTCCCAAAGTTATGCAGACATGCTAAATGATTTAGCCCTGCATTAATGGGAGACAATACAGAAATATGTCACCCACGTGCCTTGTTTCCCTAATAACAAAACCCAGCAATTGCTGGAACAAAATACTCTGCTGTCAGTGAATAACAACAGAGCAAAAGCAACAAATCAAAGTATTTTCTCAGTTTTATCCTCCATAAGGAAAGAGAAGGCAGAGCTTTGCTGTGACCCAGTGGCACTTCTGTGGTTCCACTCCTGCTTTTGATGCTCCTTGAGGTCACTGCAGCATCTCCCCATCCTTTAAAGGGAAGCCAAACACTTCCAAGCCTAATAGCTATTTTGATCATTATCCACGCACTTGAGGAATCAGGAGAAAAGATCTGATGATTTCTTTTGCTCCTGAAAAAGGAGACAGAAAGCCCCCCACTAATGAGATGGCTGATGCCACTCCAGTATTGATTGCAGCACATCAGCCAGCTCGGGGCACGCCGCTGGACTCCTCAGCACGGGCAGCTCGCTGGGAAAGATTAAAATATGGCTGGGAGGCTCTTCAGATTTGGGAAATTCAAAGCAGGATCTATACTTTTTGAAGCAGAGGGGAAGAGGGTGAGGGAGAAGTGTCACTTGCCAAGCTCAGCCGCTCCAGCTGAACAGACACAGCCTCAATTTGGCACATCCACACAGGGAAACATCAGGCTCAGGCACTGGTCCACCTTTTGCCCTGCACCAAAACTTAAAATAAGCTTTTTTTTCCTGAAGAAGTATCTGCAGGCAGGTGTAAACTCTGCGTTTCATGCACAACAGATACTGCAATGTCATTAATCTTTGAGGAATATATGATTGTTTTCTTCCTTTTCTCTGGTTTCAGACAGAAACTATTTTTTTGATATTCAGGATATGAATCCCGGTACTGTTGTTTTTCACAAATGATTTAATAGTTATTCATAACAATGATGGCATAACTGCTACAATAACTGTTTGCTGTCTCAGTTTGCCACTATTTTTTGAAGTTTTAAACCTTTCCTTGATTAAATAACATCCTTTAACAGATCCCAGTTTTCTCAAGCTTTATAAGAAGTGTCTGTGATTTCAACATCACCATGTCTTTGCTCTCAATTTGTTTGCTTTTGAAATCAGATATTACTGTTTTTAGGGGCTCATTTCACCATTGTCCATGAAAAACCATGAAGTAAATTGTGTTTCAGCAGTGACATTTAATAAAAGTCTGTAGTTTTACCTTCCTGAGTGCAACAAGCACGAGCAGTGCTGTGTTTTCTGTTGGCCAGAGCAGGGGAGGTGGTTTGGCAGGGGAGGAAAACATGCCTGCACATCCTCAGTGCAGAACACAGCTCAGAAACACAAGAAATGGAATAATTAATCCTAAAATGAGCAGAAAGGAAGACTGAAAGGTCAGCTGAGCTGATGGGCATGTTTTGCAGTGTAACAATCTCAGAAATGGTGTTGAAATTCTGCAGGGTACGTGGTTTGAAATGCCACCCATCTGCTTGTGCTGAGCTGCGGCTCTGGGTTTTGGAGTTACAAAGATGAGGATCAGCCAGGCATGGAAAGGAACAGCAAAGATAATTTTCTAGAGGGGGAAAGCTGAAGGTTTAAGCTCTCCCTGTTGCAGAGGTCTTAATCATTCATGCTGCTGCTAATAATAAATTAAGTCTTTAAATGTCAGACAATTGTTGTGCATCTCTTCTGCATCAGAACCAAGGAAAATCTTTTGTTACTGGCATTCAACCTCTAGCAAAGGAGTCACCAAGAGCAGTTTTCCCTGTTGCTGGTCTGGAAAAGATGGAAAGCTGTGCCCTTGCCAGCCTCATTCCTCCGGGATGAATGCTGCATTCCACCCTACTTGGATTTAAGTTAACATATAATTAATTTGTATTTTGGTCAAAACCAGTATCCAAAACTGATTTGACCACAAAGTTTAAGCCACTGGCACCGGAGATGGAATTTTTCCTGGTTAGAAATTAAGTGCATATACAAGGCAGAAGAGAAAAATCTGGAAATAAATACAATGGCTTTTAGCTGAAGGAGGGGAGATTTAGATGGGATATTGGGAAGGAATTGTTCCCTGTGAGGGTGGGCAGGCCCTGGCACAGGGTGCCCAGAGAAGCTGTGGCTGCCCCTGGATCCCTGGAAGTGTCCAAGGCCAGGCTGGATGGGGCTTGGAGCACCCTGGGCTAGTGGAAGGTGTCCCTGCCCATGGCAGAGGTGGCACCTTTGAGGTTCTTTCCAAGCCAAACCACTCCATGATTCCGTGATTTTACCAACAACAAATTCCCCGGCAACAAAAACCCCAGAGAATCAGCCATTCTTATAATGACTACAACTGTCACTTAAAAATACTTACCCTATAAAATATTTACATCTTAAAATGAGATGTGAGACTAAACACAAAAACCAGACAGAAGGAAACATTAATTTTAAATATGTGCTGTGTATAATTGTAGATTAAAATATTACAGCAAGTCATTTTTTCTTGATGGGAGATGCTGTTCTCCAAGCAGCCTCATGAGGAAAGATGACAGTTTTGACAGAACAGGTTTTGCAAACACAGGTAGCAATTTTGATAAAAATACACAGACTTCTAGTTTTACTCTTATCAAATAATGATATGTTAAATTTTAATTTAAAAATTAGAGCAGTGTTGGTATAATTCACTTCCTGTTAAATAAGTAAAATCAACCCCAGAGATAAAATATTTAGATTTTATTAAAATAGAATGTCATTTCTATAGAATATATTTTAGCCACTTAGAACACATATTTATTTAGAGATTTTGTAGTTTTCCTAGTTTTTCTTTGGACAGAAGCTATTGATCTATCAGTATTGTACCACTTATGTCCTGAATTCAATATGTTCAAATACCAGAGTGCTGAGGCTGAAGCCAAAGATTTCATTCTTGAAACACTTAATGATGTCACAGTCCAGCTTTAGAAGCCCCATCATTACAAACATCCTTAGATCAAACAAAATAATAAAACATTAATGAGATTAGTTCATCCCTTTAGTCCGATTCACATATTTTTTCCATGAATTGTTAAACACTAACATTTTACTCACTCTTTGGGCCAGCAACAATTCTTCAGTGTGACACAGGGCTTATTTTTGGGCTTTGCTGCAGCTCAAACAAAAATCTTGCAGAATAGCAGTGCCATTTAGTTGTATTCATCACCTGAATGAGTCAGTGTTTAATAAACCTAATCAGCTCCCCCTTCCTTCCTGCAATCAGGTGTGGCAGTGTGGTTTTCCTCCCACCACAGAGACCTGGATCCCAATTAATCAGAGCACTCCAGCTTCTCCTCACTCCATTTCAAGCTTGTGCTGAGCCCTGCCTCTGCTGTGTCCTGGGATTTATTACCACAAATAGTCAGCAGCTTGTTCCCTTTGAACTGGGACCTGTTTCCACATTCAGGCATTCTGGGACCCTGTAATTCCATTGCAGCAGCAGGTCTTGATGACATTTTTGTCCCTGCCATTTGCCAAAGGAATGATTTCAGTTCTCAGCACATGAGAAGGGGTAAAGACACATTCTTTAATTACAACCACTACAGAGCCGTGGAGCTCTATCACTAAAATATCTACAGATATTTATCTATAAACTGTAACATCATTAATTGAATTTCATAAAACCTTATTGCATATAACTTCATCCTCTGGGAAGCAGCAAATGTCACCTTAACACACCCACAAGGAGAGGGGTAAGAGGGAGTTACTCCCAGTTAACCACGTAAGAAGGATGGATTTTGTCTGAGGTGAAGAATGCTTCAGGGAGGGCTAAAGCTGAAAAGATTTGAAATTGTAAATTAGTAAAATCATTACTCTGCCTTCTTAGAAGAAATTGATATTAATGTTGTAGCTCTGTGACTTATCTGACCACTTTTCAGGAGCAGCAGCCATGGCCAGAGGGGATTTCTGTTAGTTTCTATATTTGTTTTGTTGGGTTTTAGGATAGACATGGGCGTACAAGCTGTTTAGGTTCTGTATACCATGTTTAGAAGGTATAATCTGCTTTGTACCTATTGACTCTCCTTGCTTGAGATATCAGATTTCTTCTCTGGGACATAAAAATAAGCATGCATTCATGGTAAAGACAAGATGCAGATGTCCCTGTGTGTACCAGAGAAGCCTCATGATTTTATAATTTCTGTATCCTTTGAAAAAAATAGGTGTATGTGCCTGTGGTCACATCAACAATTCCTGACTTTTAACAGAAGATTCAGGGACTGACAAACTGCACATGTAGCAGCCCTCCTCTGAAATAAAGATGTTCTTTTCACAATTTCAAAGAAAACAGGATGTATAATAACAGCAACAGCAATAACTGAGGTACCTTCCAATAATAATATCATTATAAAAGCTAATCCTTGATAAGAGAAAAGAAATGAAGGAAAATTAAAGCAGCATTATCAACAGACTGAATCATGACCCACTGTTGTGCAGACACCTGACTTTTACATGGCTGTTCCAGGAAAATTTCAAGTTTTATTTCCAAGCTGGCTTGTCCTGGACACCATCTTCATCTTGTAAGCAGCAGTGAAAAGTTACAAAGAAATACTGTTCTACTTATGAGCACTTAAAAAATATAGCCTCAATATTTAATATTATTTACAGAAAACCACTCTCCTTGCCAAATTCAGCCAGGCATGGTTTTATAGATGGTTTCAGAACACTAACTAGAAAAAAGAAGGTAAAAGGCAGAGTAAATTGTAATTCTGTCTTGCCATATGGCCCTTGTATAAGGAGGAAGAGTTTTCTTAGTACATATGTTTTAATTAAAAATGAGCTACTCTTTGTAATACAGCAGCAACAACGTCTTGAACAAAATATGTGACCCTAAAATTCAGGTGAGTCACTGCTGCCTGGGACATCCATTAATAATTACCTTGGTCAGACAGCGATGATTAATGGACTTCAGGTGTTCCAACAGGACAAAGTGAAAACATTTGAGGCTTGGCTGAACCTCAGAAGGAAAGGAGGGGTTGCTCTGAAACTTAATTACACAAGGTTAAAGTTCCAGTGAAGAATATTCCTGTAAATTTGGGACAGGCTTCCACCTCCTCAGCAGCCAGCTGAGCTGCCAGCACACAGAGGGGCTGGATTTTGTCTGTGAACCTCTTTTATTTCTGAAAGAGAGAGATTTCCAGGGAATTTGGCAGCAATCTGGGCAGTGTCCTGTGCAGCTCAGCAGGATAGGTGGAATAGAGAAGGAATGTCACTTCAGGAAATGCATTTGGGTGTAATATAAATTAATATGTGGTCCTTGGACAATGTGAGCTGTCCAGAAGAGGAAAAAAAGAGAGAAGAAATAAAAGTAAGTCACATTTTTATGCTGTCCACAGTCTAGCAAAAGGTAAATGTGGTGTGATTCAGTGTGATTTGGGGATATGCAGGTACCTCTCTCATGCAGGAGTTCTCCAGAGCCAAAGGTTTTCAACAGGAGGGTGTTGGTGGTAGAAAACCTTGTTCCATGTGTTTTCCCCTTGGCATCTGCATGAGGTCAGCCTGATAATCCCCAGCTGTAAGAGAATTCCCTCCCACCTTCTCCCCATGAAGAACAAAGGCATCTGGAGTTACTCTCCCAGTGTTAAATACCCATGTATTAATTCCATGAAAAGCACATGGGAACAAGTTTTATCCTCCTGAGGGTTGATAGCTTCTTTCCATGAGATTTCTCTCTTCAGAACAGAGCAGAGATTGTCCTTCTGTGTCCTTGGAAGTCTTCCCCTGGGGCTTTTTCCTTCAGCCTTCCCAGCCTCTGTGAAGCTCCCCTTGGGCTAGGGGATGGGCTGAAGCTCCCCTGTGCTGCACACAGACACTTCTGCCCAGCCTTTTCCCCAAAAAATCTCTTTTTTTCTGGGATTGAAGCCAACCACAGAGCCCAGCTCTCCTTTCCCTTGGCAGCTCAATGCCAGGTGCCTCAGCAGGGTTAATTCCAGGCCTGGGATGGTGCAAGCTCAGTACCTTGACTAAAGATTGTATTTATATATTGGGATTTGTACTACCTCCAAGGAAATGTCCAGAATATAAGAAATGCTTGCAACTGGGGCTGCAACACAAGAGCAAAGTAATTATTTCAATTTCCTGTTACAGATTTCTGTTTAAGCCTGACTGACTGAAAAGGAGAAACATTTAAATGAACAGTTTTCTCTTAGTGCAATTTGTGTACAAACAAGTCCTTGAAAACAAAGATCAAGGATTTTTTTTTTTTCTTATATTGATAAGGTTTGTTTTCCTCACACACCAACAGTCCTCTTTCTTTTTCCCAACAAACTATTTCATTTCTGCTAGTTGAGTTTCTTGACTTGCATCTGTAAGTGGCCCTCAGGAGGTTCATCAAGTCTTATAATCTTTAACAATAAAAATCAAAGGGTGTTGCCTTTATTTTCTTATAAAGTTGGTTTGGGTTTTTTTTTTTTTTTTTTTTTTTTTTGCATATAATTCCTGCCAAATTTAAGGAAATATTCCAGCAACACCATTTTTCAAAGAATTCAGTCTAATTTATTTTTAATGCCCATAAAGGCATCTCATCATATAACATTGCCTTGACATTTGCAGCTTAAGGAATGTTAAACTAAAAAAATAATCAATACCAAGATTTTTCAATGAAATGAGTGATATTTCTGGGAAGAAAATTATAAAGTTCAGATTTATTTTTAAAAGTGTATTGAGTTAAAGGTTTTCCTCACCCCACTGTAAACCTGATACTCATGATAACAAAAAGTGGGGCTTCATAACCAGGGTTTAGTGGGTCAGTCTCATGTTAATATTAGGACATAAGATTTTGTGGGCTGACAAAGTCTTCTTTCTGTAGAAGACTGAAAAATTTTGTGTGTCTTCCACATAAAACTCTTTTTCTCCTCCTTTTGCTGGAAGTTTCCTGATGGGATCCAGAACAGCCTGAAAATGTGTCTTTATTTTTTGCTTTTTTTTGCATTGAGCTTGGTATGTCTTGGAATTCTAGTGCCATGCTTTTATGGGTTCTTGGAAGTAGAAAAGCAAAATTGGCAAAGTTAGTAAGTGTGAGGTTGATACAACAGTGAAAAGACAAATAACAATCCAGTGCAAATATAAGTCAAAGTTCTAAGAGTGGTACTGATGGGAGATAATTTTTATGAAACAATAAAGGCATCAGAAAAGGGCTTCATTCCTCATATGAAAGGTTTAGATGCCCAACAAAAATCGGGCAAGATATATCATAAGTAATAGCATCTTGGAAAAAATAACTAGTTTTAAAGTAAATGCAAAACAAAATGACCAAAAAAGTGGAAAAAAAACCAAGAAACAACATCTTTGGTATGAGCGGGGTTAAGATTTCTCCCTGTTTCTTTATTGATTTTCAGACTTGTTTTATCAGTACATGAAACATGGGCTTGGAGAAAAATCCATCCCAAGAAACACAAATGCCAAGTTTTTGCTGGGTGTGACACAGGCAGCAGGCTGGAATGTTAACTTTTGCCCTGGTCACCAATCAGCAGATAATGAGATTTCTAGATGGAGTATATCTATTTTTTTTCCTTTATTTTTGTATGGGAATGTGTTCGCTTTTCAGTGTCTAACATTGTGTCTTGCAACAAAATAAATTGCCTTGTTTTCCTAGCATTGAGTGTTTCATAATGTTGTGTAGCAGAGGATTCTCAGGAACACAGAGGTCATCTGGAAATACTCCCCTGGCTGTGGTTAGTTACAAATCTATGGGCTGAAGTGAAGGAAAATCCTGGTTTTTTTTGATCACAAGGCTCACTTCTTATGTTAAATAGCAAAATTGATGTTGATCATAAAGATTAAGTAAGGAGGACTTCAACTGCCAAGTCTCAGGGTTAAATCTTTCCTGGAGATGCGAATTGCTTATGGAGTCAGTGGGAAATCATAAATACCATTATTGTGGTTTATGGAAGACTTGAGACTGTTCCCTACACACCTAAAGCAGAATATGGAATGACATTGGGAAGATTGCTGTGAGCTTATTTTATGCAAATGGTTGTGAGCAATAAGGATTTGAATTTATTCCAAAGAGGAAAATATAAGATTTTTCCTGTGACTCTTGGGGATGTTCTGTGCAGAGCTAAGATTTGGACTCAATGATCTTTGTGGGTCCCTCCCAACTCAGCAGATTCTGTGATTTCTGTGTTGTTATTCCCTCAGAGATTTTTATTCCTTCATCACCAGGAATAAGCCAGAAGCAGTTGGACAATAAACAGATGAAGTGAAATATCTGGGTGCTTCCTCAAGAGCCTGGCTGAAATTATGAAATTATCCATTTTGTAACTAAATGTGAATTTTCTCATAAAACAGTGGAGTTTCCTGAGTTTATTGTCAGGAGAGTGACAGCCCCATCTATTATTTAGACCTCCACAGGCACTATCAGTGCACAAAACCCTCACATTCCCCACTGCTGGCTCATTCTTGGTTAACTAAATTCATATTAATGATTTTTAGTAAGAACAAAGAAGTTGTTGAACAGTAGGAGAGAGAAGTTTATTTAGAGAAACCCATGGAGTAAGTGGAGGGGTGAGAAACTTCAAGAGAAACTAGAGATTGAACCTGGTTCAGCATTGACCTGCTCAAATTCTATCACCAAGATGACACCAAGACCTGTGCTGGCAAAAAGGGAGGAAAAAAATATCTTTTTTCATATTCTGTAGATAAACTTCAGATAATTATGTGCATATTTAATGCAAGAATAATTAAATATTTCTGTAACAAATGTGGTGCCTCTGTTTTTGAAGGAACTTTCCCAGAGATGCTCTGAAGAATAATGATTTTGATCTGTAATGAAATTGATAAAATAGCTACTTATTTCCATTTCTGTTTCCAAAATGATCAAATTAACAATTTGCAAATAAACATTTGTTTTGAATTTGTGTCAGCAGAGCCAATATTGAAGGGAGAAGCCTCTGTATTTGTTCTAAATCCAAACTTTTACCAAAAAAGTAAACTCACAGGACCTGTGGAGCATATATCACATTTGTGTAGGTTTAAAGCATAGAATCATGGAATAACCCAACTTAAAAGGGATCCTCAAGGATCAAATCCACCCCTTGGCCCTGCAGAGACACCCCAACAATCCCACCTTGTGCCTGAGAGCATTGTCCAAGGAATCCATTGAGATTTTTAGCTCCTTGAATTTACCAGGCCTTGACATTTCCTGCTGAAAAATCCAGGTAAGACATAACCAAAAGCTTTTTAGTGCAAAATAACCCATCAAAAAAAAAAAAAAAAAAAAAAAGCTTTAAATATTAAATCCCTACAGGATGAGAGAATTGTGTCCTTGAGCTGTCTTTTTAACTCTTTCATTCACCTTCTTCTACAGCTTTTTTCTACACTCTGCTTTTTAGTATATGCAATTGTTTCTTCATTTGCATGGATTCATGCTCTATGACAAGTGATTCCTGTACATTTGGCTTTTTTTAAAGCTATATTTAGATGTAGTAGAACTTCTCTTTCTGCGGGATAAATCACAGAAACATAAAAATTAGATAGCCTGAAGTCTCCACAGATTTCTCATGTTTAATTTTTCCAAGTTGCTATAGTAACTTATAACAAAAAAATCATGTTGTGTAAAAAAAATTACCCTAGGTAAGACAAGAAAACTTGATAGAAAACCAAATTAAATTCCAAGATAGGAGATTGAAAGACATTAAAATAAAATGGATACCACCATATTTCAGACCTATGTAAAAGAGAGCATTTAAAAATCTGAAGACGGCAATCAGTCTTTAATCTGCAGCAACATAAGTAAACGGTAAGAACTTAGTTTTAAATTTTCTTTGTCTGTCCCAAGGCGTTGGTTGGTGACATTTATCTTCCTGCTCATTCTAACTCCTTCATATGAACTCAAGGAGTTATAGAGGATTTCAGCTGTGGAAATACTAAGGAAATAGTAAGTAAAAAACAAAACAAATCACACTCAAATCCACCCCTAGGAGAAGCTGTGGCTGCCCCTGGATCCCTGGCAGTGTCCAAGGCCAGGTTGGACAGGGTTTGGAGCAACCAGGGATAGTGAAAAGTGTTCCTGCCCATGGCAGGGGTGAGAGTGGATGGGCTTTAAGGTCCCTTCCAGGCCAACCCAGTCTGGGATTTCATTAAAGTCAACAAAAAAAAACTCTTAATAAATGAGACCTCCCAAAATTCAGGATAATTTCATATTAAACAAGTGTGCCTTAATCTCTGCCCAGATTATCTATGTCCTTAAAACCAACATGTTTCCCCAGCTCTTGGAAGGCTGATGATAATCTGCTTAAAGCAGAGGAATTAGCATCTCTTTATTAATACAAAACCACAAAAATTCCATTTGCACTTCCACCTCCTTGTAATAGAATCCCTTGCAATAAATGATATGCAAAGAATATTCCATTTCTCTGAAGATAAAGTTCAGTTGACTTAGTAGAAATCCACAGTCTACAAAGAGAAAGCACATCAAATATTCCCTGCATCCATTAATAGCTGATTAAACAGTGACACTGAAATACTGAATCAAATTGTTTCCCCTATAAAAACTTTGAAGAGGCTCCTTGAAGAGACTATTCCTATATGGAAGTCTGTGTGAAACATTCACAAAGAGAAAATGAAGGGATAAATGCAGGCTCAGAGGTGCCCTGTAGGTGACCTTTTGGTGGACTAAAAACTGCATGTTCCTTGTCATTTTATAGGCCCTTGTTACCAAGTCTCAGCCTATCTTCAAACATTATGGTCCTTTTTAGTTTACTTCTTTCTCTGATAAAATAGTAAAAAATGTTATTGCTCATTTCATGATCTTAATCATGTTTAAGGTGCACTGACTTATTATGGTGAGGCTTTTAAAGATGAAAAAATAACCTGGGGTCAGTTTTCAGGCCTCAGGACAAGACAGACCTGGAGGGGCTGGAGCGTGTCCAGGGAAGGGAACGGGGCTGGGGAAGGGCTGGAGCACCAGGAGTGGCTGAGGGAGCTGGGAAGGGGCTCAGCCTGGAGAAAAGGAGGCTCAGGGGGGACCTTGTGGCTCTGCACAGCTCCTGACAGGAGGGGACAGCCGGGGGGGTCGGGCTCTGCTCCCAGGAACAGGGACAGGAGGAGAGGGAACGGCCTCAGGCTGGGCCAGGGGAGGCTCAGGTTGGGCACCAGGAGGAATTTCTCCATGGAAAGGGTGCTCAGGCCTTGGCAGGGGCTGCCCAGGGAGGTGCTGGAGTCCTCATCCCTGGAAGGATTTAAAGCCATGTCAATGTGGCACCTGGGGACATCGGTCAGTGGAGGCCTTGGCAGTGCCAGGGGATGGTTGGACTCAATGACCTTAGAGGGCTTTTCCAACTTGAACGATTCTAGGATTCTGTTTTGGAGCAGTGAGGGAATATGAACTTAGAAAAAGACCGAGAGGAACATTTTGAGTGAGATAAGGAAGATGTGCTGACATGGCTTTGGCCGGGGGAAAGGATCCTGTGCTGTTTAAGATGAAAGCTGAAGAAAGCAGACATTTTCTGAGGAAAAATTGAACTTGGAGATGAGGGAGAATAGTAGCACATTAAACTCACTAATCAGAGACCAGCCAGGAGAAATTAGCATGACACAGAAAATCAGTTTCTAACATTAAATTAATGTTGATTAAAAAGTGAGAAACTGATTGCAATGGAAATAGAAACCCCTTCTTCATCCATGGGGCATAAGCACCACAAAAATTAATTATTAAAAAAAGTTCAGCTACTGAAGTATTTAAAATTCCATAAATGAGCTCCTGGCTCCGAGTGAAAGAGTAGCTTCCTTTATCAGTTCACGGCATGCTTTGCTTGTGGAATCACTAAGAACAATATTGATGGCACTGAGGAATGTGCAACTGGGCTCTTTTCACAATGCTGAGCCTATTTAGTCCTGACAAACGGGAACACCGAGCTCCAGGAAAAATGCAAACTATCAAACACTGGATTTTTACTCCCAGTAGGGGAAATGTGGACAGTCTACTTAAATAGTGCAGCTACTACACTACATCTAATTTATTAATCATAATTGAGGTGCAATACACTGCATTATTTAAGGCTTTCCTACATTTCCACTTGCCCAGTTATTTCAGGGAGATTCATAACTGTTGGCATGTGGAGCAGTCATTATTCTAATTAGGAGGGAAAATACTGATGGCTCAGTTCATCCTCCAACAAATCAATATTTAATTAACAATATGTCACCACCCAAATGTCTGGAATTAAATTTTGTGTGGGTAAGATGACAATATGGTTCTTTACATGTCCCTATACATTAAAATACTTGGACACATAAGTGAAAACATACAAAAAAGCTGTCACAAAGCAGTCAGGGTCTCTTTCAACCTAGCCTCAGTGTAATAGTATATTTGGATTTTTTTTTTTTTTTTTAATCTATATTTCTCCCTTAATTTAGATCCTTCCAAGCTGTATGAAAAACCAAAAGTCCTCCAAAAAATTGGTGTGCAAAGAGGTCTGGCTGTGAGAATCAGGCACTTTCAGTACCTGGGCTCTGTGAAACTTGGAGGAGGGGAAAACTTCCTTTCTATCACTATTCTCCTATTGGGGTATTTCCAAAAGCTGGTACCTAAATGTAACCACATTTTAATGTGTATGAATATTTAGTGCAGAGGATAGCAGTGTTCCTAAGGAAGCTTTTAAAAATCTTCTGCAAATGCCTCATCTCTGTTGAAATTTTTTGCCAAAGTTTTACTGGACAAAATACAGAGTTAAAAATTGAAGTGGGGCAATATTTGGCTCTGGAATAATCCTGAATAATCTTGACTAACCCAATTGGTTTACTTCAATTTTGTGTTTGTGGTAATGAAGGATAATGTTTAGGAATATTTATTTTTTTAGGAATGTGGTTCTGCAATGTATGACAAGGCAAAAGGATATGGGAGGTGAGAGAGAAGACAGGATTGATACAGCTGGTCAAAACAATATTCTTAACATAGAAAATACCTTAATATTTTTACGTTGAGAATGTCCAGAATATTATTAAATATTAGAAATACTAATTTTACAGAAGCCCACTTCCCTGGGGACAAACTACAAACAGTATTTTCTTGAGCATAATTTCAGGGTAAATTAATTTTTTTATTAAAGGTAAATTGTTTTTTCCTCCAAAGCTAATAGCCATTCTTACATTAATTTAGAGATCATGGATTTGTTGTTCATTTATGATGCCTTATATTTAGTTATCTTAAAAGAGAAGAGAATATGGTACATTCTGAATCTTTCCTAATCTAGATTGTCACAGCTTGGTTTTAACTCTTTTGAAATATTAAACTTGTAAGCCCTGGAGACTTTTAACTTTGCAGGTGGTAGCAAGTTAAGCCTCCTCTCAGGCCTCTGCTTTTCTCTGGTACATGACCAGCAGGCAGGATATAATCGCTGTAATTCCTTCAAAGACAGGGAAGGAGATCAAACAGGGCCTTTTCCTGCAGGAATTCAGTAAATCCCAGGTGTGAATATTGGAACTTTCCCAAGGCCATGTCTGCACCAGGGTCAAACCAGTGCCAAGGCAGAGCTCCGGAGCAGGGATTACCCTTGGCAAAAAAAAAAAAAAAAAAAAAAAAAAGGGAAGGGGCAACTTTATTGCCATGGATATTTTCCTTCCTTACTACAAGGAAATTAGATTTGTTCTTTAGGAATGTGCATTAATAGCTGTAGGAAAATATTACACCAGTTGTTGTCCTGAGAAATAAAAACATTTAGGGCTTATTGCTGCATGGAACTGCTCTGCCTATGGGTCCAGTTCTGAAGTCCAAATCAGTTCTCCAGCAGAGCTCTAAAATTTTAGTATTTTCCAGTCTGAACTGAGGTGGGAAAAGACCTGCAAGATCACCAAGACCAACCTTGAATGAGCACAATCACACCCACTACAGCATGCTCATGTTATAATAATCTCTTTGTAGGATGGACATAGAGAAACCTGTTCCACAGATTGATTTTCTAGACTCTTTTACCCAGCTTTGCAAAATGCCTTCTTTGAAATTTTTAACTCATTTAAATCAGTTGAAATTATTTTCTCAGCTTTCTTCACTTTTAACTCCATAAGTCATGCTCAGATTAGGGTTTCATGTGCAAATAAAGCCCCGTGCCCCTGTGGAATGTGGGCACCCTGCCCAGGCCCACCACGCATCTGTCTGTTTTCAAAGAATTTCTACATTTTGATGCACTTCCAACTCTTCTTTAGACCCTAGAATACAGAATACAGAAACTGGTAAAACATCCATTGCTCTGGGTCCAGGTAATCTTCAGCTTGGCTGTCCCAGAATCTGGATGTGAACTTCTCATGTAATGAGTTATTTGTGCCCTTCTGTTTGACAGCTTCTATTCCAGGTTGTTTTGGTTTTTTTTTCCCTTCAACTTTTAGCATGGTATTCAGGACTGCAGTCAGAAAACCTGGGAAAAATGCAGGAATCAGAAAAACAGGACCACATTTCAATCCACCATCATACATATGGGAGGAATAGCCTGTAAGAGGTTATTTTGTCTTTTATTCACAACACATTGCTTGCAAATGAGAGAAAATACTTTAAATTTCATTTGAGACACAAATCAGGATCAGAATCGGGTTCCAAACATGCTAATTGTTATCCCACAGACTGACTGGAAACTCAATCTGATTACAGTTCCATTTTGCTCTACTAATTAATATACATAAAAGTCACTTATTTATCTTTTTGCCTTGGAAACAAGAGTGAGGCAACAAAATCAGGTGTTTCAGCACATGAGAAAGAACCAGAAATAGAAAAATAGGCTCCAGAACCTGATCAGCTCATCTTTCAGGAGAGAAAAATATGATCAAAATCAGGAATTGTTCTCTATATTCCTGACCTGAAAAATCAACTGCATATGACAGTTTTCCTCCCTGTTGTCAAGGTGGAAGTTGTTACCACACCTTGCTGGGTGAAACTCAAGATATGAAGTAAAAAATGTACTGTAATTTAAGGATTTTAAAATACTGGGCATTACTTAGACAAACATACGCTTTGTATTCCTACTGTTCTCCCACACTTTCCACATGACACCCCAAATTACCATTGACCTCAGGTATTAGGTTAGTTATTCAAACTACCTGGTTGTGACCATGGCATAGTCTCACATCCCAAAAATGAAGGTCCTTTTTGATATCTGCCCCCCTAAACCCAAACAGAACAAAGCAAACACTGTCTGCAAATAATTTACATTTTTTAGGTAAGATATGCTTTAATGTCATTGGAAACTGCAGAAAGTGAGGAAATATTTAAGAGGAAATCCTGATAGATTTGTGGAGTCTCCCTGGGGAGAATTCCATCCTACTTGGCCTTCTGAAGATGCTATTTTTGCTGCCTGAAATACAACTTCTGCCTGACCCCAGAGACAGGACTGGGACAAAGGTTTGACTGGCCCCTGGTATGAGTGGGTAGGACTAACACCTTTTTTAAAAATTCTTCCAAATATCCTTTTTTCCTTAGGTAAGGCTACACAATGAAGGTGCCTCTAAAGACCTAAAGAAGGACAGTGCCTTGGCTCTGTCTGGAATCAAAGCAGAAATGCTGACCTATAAAGGGAGACCTTCCTTGGGCAGGAAGCTTTTGTTATTAATTCCACTGTGCTGGGCCAGTGATGAAAACCTGCCTTGCTACAGTTAAATATGAGGGACAGCTGAATAAAGTGATATCACTTTCAATTCCCTGTTTATTTATGCACATGCAGTGCGGGATGCTGGTGGATCTGCACCACCACACAGGAATTGGTTTCAGATTCTTCCCTCAGCACTGGAGCTGAATCCTGTGAAATCCTGGTGCCTGAGGCTGGAGCCAGGCTTTTCTCCATGCAGGATTTTTATCAGTGAACCTGTGATATTCACTCTCTAGCCTTTAGGAAAGGGAATTGTGCTGTTACCACCTAGAGGAATTTTATTGCAAGTGGAATGATTAAAGCCTGTGCTTTTGGGAGTGTGGGACAGGCCTTTATTCTTCCTGCACCAGTTACTCTGTGATTTGTCCAGCTATTGTTCCAGTTGTCTATGGAATAGGACTCCACTCTTTGTGGATTGGATTACAGGGAATGCTTGTGTTTGTGAGCTCTTAATTAAAAAGACAGCTCAGTCTAATTTACAGATAAGTCTAAGCTATAAAACTCAGCTATAGTTTTCAACTCCTTCCTTCCCTTTAAAGAAACTAAAGCTTTTATTAGGATTCAGGCTTTGGATTGCCCAGTTAAATAGAGACGGGCCAACTGTGAAATTCAAGTCTGACTTCACCCCACAGAAACCTTTGCCTGGCAGACATGATTTTGTTTTGGATGAAGCACTGCAGGTCTTGTATAAATAAACCCCACCTCACCCTATTATTTAGATACTGTGTTAGCAATAAATCCAGTCTTAATCATGGAATCACACAAGGTTTTCTCCTCATGGAATAAGCCCCACTTCATGATTCATGATTTCAAGGGGTGTGATTATACCTTCCACATACTGGGAATTAAATAATACAGTCATGGTGTAAATATTCTTTGTCTACACAGATAATTGTCATAGATGGCTCAGATAATATTTTTGTTATCAGATAATTAATAACCAGAGCTTAAGTGAATAACAAATATTCAATTTATGTGGAAAATAACCATCTGAGTATGCTGAAGAGCAAGATGCTGCTGAACTGGATGCAAAAGGGTAAAAAAAGAATAGGATTAAATAAGATGCTATGGAAAAATATTTGGTTATTCGGGTTTTCAGCTTTGAAGTTTTTATGACTTTTTTAATATATTTCTTATATACCTCACAGCTTATCAATACATAACTGCATTCCATTAATGTACCATATATTCAATATCATCCCTGAAATATGTCTATAAAATCACTGTAAATTCTAAACATAATTTCTGTATTAAATCAGACACCTTTTCTTCTTATCTTGCTGTTTCTTTTTGCTCCAAGGATATTTCTTGACTGCTGCTGATCAATCCAGATTTATGGGAGTGAATGTCTTGCATTATTTAATACACTCTGTATTGCTCTGCTCTGGTACCTGGTATGGAACACCAGCTTTTAAAACTTTTTTTTCCCCTCGTTATTTTGGTATTTGTAGAAACTTTACAAAACAAATGTGAATTTCTGTATACCTGTTTCATGTCAGAAAATTATTCCAGGCTGTTGCAGGCAGCCTTTCTTCTTTTGAAAAATGGAAAGCTCTACAAGCTTTAGGAAAAAAAAAATATCCTAAGGCAAATCAAAATAGAATCTTTTCAAAAGGGAGTTTGGAAGATGATGGAATTAATTTTTTAATTTTTTTTTTAGCTGTTAACCTTTCTGCCACTTCATATCTTCCTCCCTCATATATACATGATAAAACTACATTTCCAGCATGATCAGGAGAGTCCCCACCAATTAATTTTCTGTTAGGAAATATAGCTATATAATTTCTCCACTTCCATAATGATTCCAAGAGTTAACACTCTGATCTCCACAGCCAATATAATCTGCATGAAAGTGGCAATGGTCAAGACCACTGAACATCACTGAAAAGTGAGATAAATGAGAAAACAAACTGGTCTGCCTCTTAATTTTACCTGGTTTATCCACAGCTGGGAGCAGTCACACGCCCATGTCCTTGATTACAGAATCGTGGAATGGTTTGGGATGGAAGGGACCTTAAAGCCCATCCAGTGCCACCCCCCACCATGGGCAGGGACACCTTCCACCAGCCCAGGTTGCTCCAAGCCCTGTCCAGCCTGGCCTTGGACACTGCCAGGGATGCGGGGGCAGCCACAGCTTCTCTGGGCTGAAAATCCTTAAAAGTGTCGAGTTTGCTATGGACCGAGTCCAAAATGATTTCAAATGTTTTCAGTTAAAGCCAAGATCATCAATTGTGCCATAAAATATACTGAAAGCAGAAATTGTTTAACATCCATTGAATCTGGGCTTCATTGAAAAGAAAAGAAAAGTGGCAATACATGAACGCCTGGGATTTTCATGAGGAATTTTTTGTTTATTATTGCATGACCAAGACTTTTCCAAGTATGCCTCTGGAGTATCATATCCAGGATTTAGTGGGATTAGTAGTTGTTGAATTATCCAATTCCTGCCTTAAAAAAGTAAAATTTGCAAAAACCAGAGAAAAAATGAGTTAAATAAAAAGGGTTCTGGCTTTTGATATTTCTCAGTCTCTTTCTTTACTCAAAACTGAAGTTGAATATTTATTTTCTGATTTTTGTGGCTCTTTATAATAGAATCAGTACATACACATTGTATGTATAACTATTCTGTATTGTACTATAGATATATAACATTTAATATATTGTAATATTATATACTTAACTCTTATGCATTATTTTTTCCATTATGCAGTAGTGAGTGCTGGGAAGAGATTTTGGGGTTATTCATGGCATTCCTAGCATGGTTCCAGACATGGAGCTGGATTCAGTCTCACAGTTCTAATTTAGGTGAAAACAGAAAACGTTTGTAGATACACGTAAGATTTTAAAAATGTTGAAAGTTTTAGGAGATAATATATTTTACTGCTTAGTGGGGTTGAGTTTGTTTTATATATTATAAAATTTCCCATTTTTCATGCTATTTGTTATTTCTAATAGTAAGTACTTCTCTAAGAATCATGAGAATCATGTCCAAAAATATGATGTCTGTCAAGAAAACATAATCAGGAATTTTATTTGTATTTTCACTGATCTTTCTGCTTTGAAACTATATCTATTTATCTATCTATCTATCTATCTATCTATCAATCTATCTATCTATATATATATATATATTTATATGTGTGTGTGTGTGTGTAAATCTACAATGACTGAAATATAACAGCCCTATATACCAGGCTAGTATATGTTTCATGTGCAATTATGACAAATTAATTCATTAAAATTCAGTGTCAGGCTCTTTATCCTCTACATATAAAGTATTTCCTTCTACAGGACTTTACAGAACTTTTAGAGAAATTCTTTTAGGCCTATAATTTATTTTCCTTTTAACATGTGCTGCAGATCCCTTCAAAAATGTTCTTTCTCCAGAACAAACACATAATATAAAAATGAGGACAAATTCTTAGTAAGTCTTTATCCCTAGTTCTACAAAGCTGTGTTTCTCCAGAGAATTGTTAACAGTGGGATATAAAAAGGGTCTGAGCTCTTAAATGTAACTTAAGAGCTCCTGTACCATGCAGCCAAACCTGATCCTACTCTGCAGTTCCCTCCTATTATATAAAAGAAAGTTGTTTTTCCCCCACAATTTTTCTCTTTAGATATTTCACCAGCAGCAATATTTCCCTGCTGGAGCCTGGAGCTCTTTGGAAAATGTATTTATTATTGCTGTGTTTATTGTTTATTTATTATCCTAATAAACATTTCTTTATGATTCATCTTTGCTCCTCTTTTGCTTTACCCACAAGACTGTGCTGCAGCATCTCACAGTAAGAATTGACCTTGAAATTCTTCACTTCCAAAATAAAATTCACCATCTTTCACATAGGAAGAAGGAAAATAAAATATTTCTTAATTACAGTAGCAAAACATTTTTTCTTGTCAAATATTTTCCTTTTTTTTTCATTCTTCTTTTCATGGAAACATTTAAGAATAAATTTGCCTGACAATTAACAACAATCTGGGGGTAGTTTGTATGTTAATGAACACAATCATATGAATCTGTAGGAACTCCCACTTTGCCTGTTCACTCCATGAATTTTTACAGCTATAAAAACTGCACCTTGGAAGATATCCAAGCATTTACTAAGAACAACCTCGGCAAGAAGTATTTTTCCCTGTTCAAAATTAATTACTTTTGTTTGGTTTTCATTTACCTGTCAAGGAGAGATTGTCTCTTTTTTTTTAACAAAGTTTTCCTGACATTTCCCTAATTTCTAATGGGGTGTTTTAGCAAAGTAATCCTCAAGAGATTTATAAATATTTTTTACCCCCCATGGAGAGATCCTCTTGGAGTTTTCTCACTTTATATTAAAGAAATTTCTTGATGATGCAATATTTTTCGTCTGGATTGAGCCACCCTTTATGCATACACTCCATATTTCAGCACACTGGCTGTAAATTTAGGAGTGCATAATTCACCTCAAACCAGAGGCTGACAGCATTTTATGGATCTTACATTGTGTGCCACATCTGCCAGGCTCTTTCCCATCCTCCCCATCCCACTGTGCTTCCCTGCAACAGTTTATGAGAGGAAATAAAGAAATTTTAGGGGTGGGAAAGCTTCTTGGAGTAGGAGAGTATAATTATCTCCCTGGGGATTTAGCAAAACACTCCTGTCAAGGTGCCATATTATCTTTAACAACTACATGTGGCCAGATCCACAACATATTTTTTCAATGGATGAATAGTTTGTTGGAATGTCTGACCCAAGTGAACTGGCAGAACAACACTGGATTGCTCCTGGTGATTTCTCAACACACAGCTCAATAAAAACAGTGCAGAGCCCTTGGATTTTGCCTGCAAGTTACATTCCTACATTGCTGTAGGATAAAAATAATTCCACAGGGGGAAACAGATACAAAGAAGGTCAGAGGGGCATCTAATTCCATTGGGATTCTTCACCACAGACAGCAGGAACACATGGAAGTGGGGGCAGCAGGTGGAAGAACACAGCTGAGACCCCAGTTGCTGCATCCAGGTCATCAGCACAGGAAGGACATGGAACTGCTGAAGCAAGTCCAGAGGAGACCAGGAGGATGTTCCAAGGGCTGGAGCACCTTTGCTATGGAGACAAGCTAGAAAAATTAGAATTGCTAAGCTGGGAGAAAAGAAGGTTCTGGAGAGACCTGAAAGCCCCTTCGAGTGCCTGAAGGAGCTGCAAGAAAGATGGAGAGAGACAATTACATGGGATGGAGTGACAGGACAAGGGAGAATGGCCTCAAAATGTCAGAGAGTAGGGTTAGATAAGATATACAGAAGAAATTCCTGAGTGTGGTGAGGTGCTGGCACAGGGTGCCCAGAGAAGCTGTGGCTGCCCCTGGATCCCTGGAAGTGTCCAAGGCCAGGCTGGACAAAGGTTGAAGTAACCTGGGCTAGCAGAATGTGCCCCTGCCCATGGCAGGGGGTGGCACTGGATGGGCTTTAAGGTTCTTTCCATCCCAAACCACTCTGGGATTCTGGGATTCCATGACTCAGCTCCTTAGCACCAGATTGGTGCTGGAGGAGCTCAGCACCAAACGCATTGGGCTGCTGTGGCGTTGCGTTCTTCTCCCCAGTCTCGGGCGGCTCTGGAGCCCAGCTAGGCTCGGCGTTTCGGCCGTGAGACCAGGGCTGCCGCGTGCTCGAGGGCTCTAGCGCTGAGCCTCCGCGTGGGTCTGCCGCTCTTCGTAGCCGGCGCTGAGAGGAGATAAAGGGATGAAAGAAGCCACACCTTGTCCTGCATGGCTGCAGAAAGTTTATTCCCACGTGGCCACTGCGGTGGCTGGAGAGGCGCCCCCTAGCGCGCGCGTGGTCAGGATGGCAGTGAGACAAAGGAAGCGTGGGGTTATATAGGGGGTGGGCAGACAGGGGCGGAAGCCCCCCTCGCCCAATGGGGACAGGCAACGGGGGAGTGACCATGGTAACCAACGGGAACACAACAGGGGTGGGTACAGGGTTCCGGGACGAATAGGATTGCAGGGATGTGGTGACTGTCACAGAACCTTCAGGAATGAACAAGGGGTGGCTACAAGACTGACATGGGAAAGCTCCAATGGTGAGTGACTCAGAGCAAACCATCGTGGGGGGGGAATTGTGGGTACGTAGAACCGGCTAACTAACATTTATTAAAACCCCTAACTAAACCAACCCGGGATGCAACAGGCTGCAGGTCCCTTTGGCTGAGTTCAGGAGGATTTTCCCTTTTCCCTTTGAACAGCCTGGCAAACATGGAGCCTTTCAGCCCACACCATTCCCCTCTGTGCAGCATCAAGACATTCACAGCCCGGCAAGGCTGGGCTGCCACCCCATGTGCTGCAGCTGCTGCCAGGCCTGGGCAGGGAGCCCGGGCAGCTCTGCACGCATCTCCTGGCAATTGCTCCTTTGGGAGCAAGCAGGAGCCTGAGAGTGCAAAGACAAACCCAGCAGCTGCTTTGCTAGGAACCCCAAGGACAGGCAGTGTCCAGGCTGTGGGATCCTGCAGTTCCCAGCTGCTGTTGCCAAGCATGTGTCCTCCCAGGCTCGGTGTCTCAGTAGATTTTCACTCAGGCAGCAAGAGCTGCATTTGCAAATGCACTTTAGTGCTGCAGCACCTCTGGGGGCTTCTGACACAGTGAGTGGGATCGAACTGTAGTAGATCAGAGTAAGATTTTTTATCTTTGTTAAATATATTAAAATTGTTGAATTCTGTTCACTGAAAGGCACTCTGGGAAGGGCTCAGTTGTAGACCAGGAGGTCAGTTGAGAGTCAGCTGAGTTTCAGATGACAGTGAGACAGTGAATAGGTTGGGGAGATGCGAGGACCATCTGAACAAGAGAGCTAATTGGATAAAGGGACGTGTGAAGAGCAACACTGCAGCTGCAGCAGCCAACGAGTGCTTGCTTCAGTCAGGTTTCAGCTACGTTCTGTTAAGGTTCTGTTAAGTTCTCTTCAGTTTAAAGTATAAGACCTGGTTTGCTACAATAAAAAAGGATCTTTGGAGGAATGAGGAGGTCCATGTGTCTTTGTTCCCCATTGCTATGAACAGTCTCCTGCAGGAAAATCACTGTGGGCCTCAACAATGAGTCCCACAAAACAGCCTGGGAGCTGCTCCCCTGCAGAACAGGGAGTTCTGCAAAATCTACTGGGCATGGCTGAGAGTGCTCCTTCCCGCAGAGATCCTACAGAATGATCCCTGCACCAGGGCAGATCTCTGGGAGGAGAACTGAACACAAATAAAGGGGCTTTTGCATCAAACAACTGCCTTGTGCCACAGGTCACAAGGCCTTGGTGTCCCCACATCCCCCCCAGCCCCAGCAGTGCCTTTCTCCTCTGCCCCATGCAGCTCACACTGCACCCCACAGCAACCAAAGGGCTTCAGCCTTCAGCATTTCCCCCCAAATCAACGACCACAGTGCAATGAAAACAACAAACACTTCTGATTTATCAATTCCATCATTTTATTTCAATAAAAGTGTTTTATCTAACCTGTTCTAATTAGCAAAACTACAATTCAACTGCCTAAGGAACACATTCCAGAGGAACATATTGCCCTGATTTTTTTAAGATTTTCTAAAGCCTTCTGAGTTTACATTCTTGTAGAAAACTTTCTCACACAACTTTCTGTAAACAACCTATTGTTATGCATTCCTTCATAGAGACGGAGAAATTTGATGTACTGGTAGTTTGTCCAGTGTCATTGGAGAGGTGGCACGTTCACCCTCCAATCCACTGGCACCTTTTGAGAACTATAAATGATCGGAGTCAGAGGAAATAAATTAGTCTCTTCATGGTGACCATAGCTGTGGTGTGTCGTTTTTCCTTGTGTCCTCTGGTGACAGGAACATATTCCAGACCAAGTGCTGAATAAGATCATCTACCAGAAACCAAAAGAGCTTCCTACTACTTTTCTTTGCAAACTAATGTCTAGTTTAAGCCTTCAGAACCCTTTTCCTTAAACACTTGGCTTTCTTATGTCACAGCCAAGGCTGAGTCCCAGCTTGCAGTTTATTAATTAAACAGAAGTTATGAGATGGCTTTTATCCTGGTATCTTGTACTCAAAGAGGGAGCTCTACTAATAGCTACCCCTACTTTCACCTACTGAACTCAAGTCTCTTAATTCTCCTAGTTTTACTCTTCAAATTTTTGAGGCAGCAGCTACAATGGCACCTCAGTCATGAGCCCTCTGGCCCTCCAGCAGATTGGCATCACCACCAAACTTGGTGTCATCTGCAAAATGACTGAGCTTGCCCTCAGTCCCCTTTCTTGTCCTGATCATGTAGAAAACGTCAATGCCGTAGTCAGGCTTTTGGTTACTTTGGCACTTGCTCTGGCACTTGCTTTGCCATGCCTTGTTTCCTGGTCACGTCTGTGTCCCAGAGAAGAGAAGCAGATTCTTTTGTAGGGGCCTTGCCAGATTGGTGAAGGGGCCTTTAAACCCAGTTGTTTTGGCAAGGGCACCTCTCCACCCCAAGGCTGCCAGTCGGATGCCAACAGCTCTGATGGGTGCCTGGGACAATGCAAAGGCATCCAGGTACTGCAGCCAAGGCATGGCTTCCTGCAGGGCCTGGCTCGGGGCCTGTGGAAAAACACACGGCGTGGGGAGCACAGCAGAGGAAGGAGAGAGTGTTCCAGTGCTCACTGCAGTGCTCATAATGGCTGTTAGACCATTGGCATTACCAGGAGCTGTGGTGGGATGGCTCCTTGTGCTATTTGAAAGAAAACGAGTGAGAGACTCCAAGTCAGAACTGCAATTTAACACAAAAATTAAAATAAATGCAATAGTACAGAGACACTGACAGAGTCAGGATCCAACCTGACACCCTGTGGGTCAGGTGCTGGTAGCAGTCCCATTAAATGGTGCCTGCAATCCTGTTGAAGTGACAGATGTGGTTCAGTGGTGATCCTGTAGAAGGGTCTGGTCTTCCTCTGAAGGTCCAGTGGTGGTTACGTAGCTCTTGTCCCCTGGGAATCCAGTAGGTAAGGGCTGCTACTTACCTAAGTTCAGATTTATCCAGCTAGGAATGCTTGGTTCCTCGCCCTGGGCAGAGCGTTTCACAATGGGCTGATGTAATTTATGAGTCACGCAGTGAGGCTCGATGGCCCATTAACAGAAGATATCCCTCCAAAGGGAGTTCTCTGGGATGAGTCATGGAAGAGATGAAGAACACTGCCCCACCTGGTTTTAACAGATGGTGACAGAATACACACTTTTATTTACATCAAACATTGTAACCCAAGACATTCTTATGAGTGGTGTTGCAGTGTTTTTTGTTATATTATTATTTTCAATAGTTTGTTTTGTACCTCTCCTCCTCTGAAGCATTAGTCTAATCCCAGTTTGTTAGTCCTCCCTCATACCTACCCCTCTTCCAGTGATTTCCCTGTCATTTTTGTATCCTTCAATGCCTCATTGGTTTGTTTAAACTGTTCCCCTTCCCTGTAACTCCCTATTGGTTTAAACATTGTAATCCCCGCCTTGTGTTCCTCCCCGGTCCCTTTGTTATTGGTTCCCAACCCTAAACTCCACCCTGATGCCATCCCTTAACACCCACTGCCCTGCCTTTGTTTGTGCTCCTTGCCTCTGTTCTGCATTCGAGTTGGGTAGGCTTTTGTTTTCCCTGCACAAAGAACGCTCCTCGGCTTTACAAGCAAGGCCCGGCTCGCATCTTTACGGTGATCCACTGACGACTGCACAGGAGGTTCAGGGTCCCGGGAGAGGTGTTGTGCCCCCATCAAGCACATAACACCAAGTGCAGCACAACAAGTGGAGCCCTGGAATGAGGCATCTGAGGCTCCTGAATGCCCTGCGCAAAGCCCTGAGCGGCCTCCTGAAGGGGCATGGCCGCCGCACGGGGACAGCTGCAGCTGAGTGCAGGCCTTGCACACGCCCAAGTGACCACCTGTCCCTCTGCAGGAACTGTTCCTCCCACCAAGTGGCCCTCAGGACAGCCTCCATCTGTCTGCCATACATCTCCATAGCTTCCTTTTGGGACAGGCTTCCTTCTTCTGACTGCTGGCTGCTGACACCTGTGCCCATGTACAGCAGCGGTGGGTGCACAGGAGATGGGCAGGTCAGGGCTGCCTCCAGCTGATCTCGGCCATCCTCTGGGGGTATGCAGGCTTCAGAGTCTGAGCTCTCTGCCCATGACTCACATGGCAGGGACACTGAGGCACTCTCGTCCTCAGTGCTGCACCTTCGGTCTTGGTCTTCCATCCAAGCCTCGCGTGGCAGTGGCACAAAGCCAGTCTCTTCCCTGGTCGTTCTGCCTGGCTCTGTGTCTTTGGCAATGGCTCAGATGGAAGAGACCCTGAGGTGCTCTCCTCCTCAGCGCTCCTGCTCAGGTCTGTGTCTTCTGCCCACCCTGTGGATGGGCCAGCCCTGAGCTCCTCGCAGCAGGACCCCTCCTCTCCCCGCAGCTCTGCCAGGAGTGCCATGGCTGCCAGCCCTGCCCACTGCCCGAGATCTTCCAGCTGGCTGGGCAATGGGCTGGGGGGGCAGCAGGGGCTGTGCGGGGCCGCTGCCCGGCTCTCTGCTGCTGCCGCCTGCGCACCAGAGGCAGCAGAAGCTGCTGTCTTTGCCACCTCCTGTGCCTGGGCAGTGGCACTCACCTGCTGCTCCTCATCCTCTGGAGCTCTGGCCAGGGCAGCAGCTGCTGGCTGGGTGTCCGTGGGAGCTGCTGGGGTAGGAGATGTGCTGGGCAGGTCAGAGTCTGCCTCTTCTGCCTCCAGCGAGCCGGGCTCCACCACGAGGGCAGGGTAGAGGGGGTTGACCCAGATGGTGTGGGTGCTGATGTCATTTCTCTTCTTCAGCCACCACTCTTGAGTCTTGCTGTCTTCCTTGTGGGACACCGATTGATCTGTGTCTTGGAGAAACAGTTTTAGGAGTTGTCCTGGGTCGCGGTAAGACTCCAGTTTATTTAGATCATTAGAAGCAGACTGTGACAGGCTCTCTTCCCCGGCACTCCAGTCTTGGCAATCATCGGACCAGTGCCCCTCCTCACTCCCTAGCTCTCCAAGGAGCGCCATTACTGCCGGCCCTGCCCACAGCCCCAGCTCTTCCAGCCGGTCGAGCGAGGGGCTGGGAACGCGGCAGCGCTCTAAGGGGTCCGGGCCTGCGGGCGTTGTCCTCTGGGGATGGGATCTGCGGGGCTCAGCTGGGCCCTGCTCTGTGCACGGCTGAAGCTTCCAGGGCTCTTCCCACGCTCTGTGTGTGAGGGGCCTGGGGGGCCTCTCTTCCACACTGCTCTGACTTTTCTGCCCGCTCTTCTCCTCTGCCAGTCTCTGCAGCAGGCAGTCTTTCTCCAGCTCGGGGAAGGGCTGCTCTTCAGTCCCTGCCGCTGGCAGGACAGCGCCCAGCTCTGCCCCTGCCCCCTGCCCCCCGACAGCTCCCAGCTGCCCGGCCGAGGGGCTGGGGGCGCAGCGGGGGCCGTGCGGGGCCGCTGCCCGGCTCTGTGCCCCTGCTGCGGGGGCTGCTGCTGCCGGCCCCGAGCCCGTGCCCCGGTGCAGGTGCCGCTGTGTCCCCGGCTGCTGGCCGCGGGGCCGGATCGCAGCCGCCAGCCTGCTGAGGATGGCCCGGGAGCCGCGCCGCAGCGAGCGCAGCAGAGCCGGGCCGCGGGCCCTGGGGCTGTGCGCGGCCGCTGCCCGGCTCTCTGCTGCTGCCGCCTGCGCGCCAGGGCCGGCGCAGGAGTCACGGTGCTCCTCAGCCTCCTGAGCTGCGGCCCGGGGCTCACAGCTCCACACCTGCACTCAGGAGGAGAATGCTGAGGACGAGGCGGCCGCGTGGGACCCTCCGTGCCGCCACGCCCGGCCCCGGCCCCGGCCCCGAGGCAGCTGCTGCTGCCACCGCTCACCTTCTGGCTCCTCACACAGCGCAGCCACCTCTGCTTGGGCTGGACGCCCGTGGGTTTCTTCTCGTTCGTAGCCATCTCTGCCTCGGCTTGACGCCGCAGCATCCCGGGAGCTGCTGTCTCCTGACGGAGCTGCTCTCCTGGGAGTGCCACCCCCGGGGTCTTTGCACCCTTTTTGACCCTCCAGGTCAGGGCGCGGCCCCAGGTGTCACAACGGGCTCCGGGCACACGCAGCCCCGTGTCACAAAGGACCCCGGAACGCGCTGCTGTCCCCACGGGCCACTCCCCAGCACCCCGAGGACAGAACGAGCCGCAAACCGGCTGGAAGCAGCTGGGAGCGGCTGGCACAGGAGTGTGTGCGGAGTGCAGTGACAGAGCTGTGCCACAGCTTCTCCCACCGACAAATCAATGACTGCAAAGGAAACCACTGCTTGTGCCACAGCTTTAAAAAGGTGTGTTTTCACATCATGCACAGCTGTAGAGTTGTAGAAGGCATTGCTGCAGGCTGAAATTTATTTGTAAGTAATTACAAGTTATAAAGACTTGTGGAAGATGTTCAAAAAACTCCAAGAGTATAAGTCAATATTAAGGGTGATAATTGCACACTCACCAGGCAATTCCCTTCTGAAATCAGAATAGGGGCCCACTGAAAAATGCAGAGGCTCTTGCACATCAGACATGTGCAACACCAAATTTAGGGTTAAGAACTCTGGTGTGAAAATACTGGGCTCATTGGGAAAAAGGGTTTCTTTCCACCATAGTTGAGAATGCCATCATTTGCCCCTTTATATTGCAGAGTAAACCACAGGAGAACTCACAGGGTTCAGGAGCCAAAGGAAAAACTCCAGAGATGAGCTGTTAGAATATAATTTCAAAAATGGCTGAAACGTTCACATAGCTCCAATCGAAACTGGGAAATTACAAGAGGAAATAATGGTGGAAACTCCAGTGGAGGAAGGCAGGATTAGATGGGATATTGGGAAGGAATTGTTCCCTGGGAGGGTGGGGATGAAGCACTGGCACAGGGAGCCCAGAGCAGCTGTAGCTGCCCCTGGATCCCTGGAAGTGTTCAAGGCCAGGCTGGATGGTGCTTGGAGCAACCTGGGACAATGGGAGGTGTCCCTGCCAATGGCAGGAGGTGGCACTGGATGGGCTTTTTGGTTCTTTCCAACTCAAATCATTCCATGATTCCAGAGTTCTCTGGTTCTTCAAACTACTGTGAAACCTTTCACATTAGTGTGGAGAGGTCAAGTCCATCCTGCTTAGATCCAAAGGATAATGTTGATGTATTTATGTATATTTTAATTTTTTCACGGTTGTAGAAGAGAAGGAAATTCCTCTAAAATGAAATATTGACATCTAAAAATCTTTTAATATAAAGATTTAATATGTGGCATCTACAAATGACTGTGACTTCGGCTACATGTCACACTCTCCACTGTTAATTTAACTAATCATTTTTAAATCAGAGTGAATATACTTCATAAACTCTGACACTAAAATTTCTTGAAAGTCAGAATGGAAAACGAGCAGTATTTAACTCTCCAAAAGATGACATGTAGTTATATTTCATAAATTTCAAATTATAAACATGTAAAAGTAGGAGAACCCACTGAAGGAAATTAGTGACAACATGACAATATCACCTAAAATTAAGACATAAAGCAAAGGTCCATTGAAACTGTTTGGTATTTCCTTTTGTGAGTCACAGAGATCAGCTGCAGGTCATGTTTTTAGTGCATCAGGCACAGTGTGCTGAATGTTCATGATTACATTTTCGGGGTTTCATGGCTTCCTGTATTTTGAATGTCAGAAATAGCCATTGTAATGGGGACACCCAGAGCCTTTCCTTGGCAGCCAGGACCCCAGCCACGGTGATAAAAAAACATCCAGCCCTCCTCAGGGGGAGCCACAGAGTTGTAACAGTATCAGGGTTAATTGTCTGAATTATTGGGACACCTTTTCATGAGCTCAAGTTATTAAAATGGGATGCTTTGTGCACTGAACTTTAGATGCTGACTTTGGGCTAAAAATACAAGCTGAGCATAGGCTAGAAAACCAATTTTTAAAATGTCTCTGATCATGGAGTTCTATAAGAGAAAAAGCATGAAAGATTAAATCTGGGATTCTTTCAGAATTCTCCTCTGGATCTCAAACCTTCCAGCAGGCAACAATCCTCCAAGTGATGGGTCTAAGATTTCCCAGTTTTGGATTATTTTTCTCCCCTACTCTCAATGTATTTGGGAGGAACCAAGGGAGTTGGAGGAGGAAAAAAAGAGAGGGAAGATAGGCAAATATTATTGTTTCCTTCAAACCTTCTGCACCCCACACCCAAAAATTTCCAAATGAACACCAAGTTTAGGCTAGATTATTTGGGCTTGGCACAAAATCATGGAATTTTAGGATTATTTCTCAAGTTTCATGGAGAAGATGTGTGCATGTGTATGTGCATGTTTGATATGCTTTCAGTGTTAAAGGAAAGCACTGAACTGGAAAGGGATTTCTCTTCCTCTGTTCCCGAATGATCTGGGAAAAAGAGGCGTCCTCACAGGCAAGCAAGCAAGAACTGACGTTTACTTTTAATTATATCAAAAGAAAACAGGGAGAAGCAGCTGAATTCCTAAAGGAACCATGTGAGGAAGCACTGCCTAGAAGGAAAAAAAGCTTCCCTGAAAACAAACCTCAAGCTCTCCAGAGAATCCGTGTGGTGTCTGCACAGCTGTATGCAGTTTTCATCTATGAGCTTGGAAGAGATCTCTATTTCTTACACAAAATTAGGAGATTTGGGGTTCAGTATTTAGAGTCAGCTGATGTGTTAAATGACTTTTCCTCTCAGTTCCTCATTCCTTTAAGGCCGTTCCAAAATTATCAGGAAACATGGCCCTGCTCTAGGGAACAATTAAGAGGCTTTCCAAGAGAAAGAGGGATGGTGGTAAGAAGCAAAAGGAATACACTCAGCAATTACTCATCCAGACACCCCCATTGAAGGGAGATTGTGGCTGGGAGGGCAGGCTCTTTAATGGCAGGAAAGGCTGGAGCTAAGGCTGGCTGGGAATCAAGCAGGAAAGGTAAAATCCAGTTCAGGTGTGACAACACCTTCCTGCTTCTCCCATGTTCTGGTTTGAAATCAAAACCAGTGAGAGACTCCAAGTCAGAAATACAATTTATTGGGAAAAGGGAAAAAAAAAAAAAGACAAAAAATACACGCAATGATACAAAAGGAAGACCACTGGCAAAGTCAGAATACAACCTGACACCCGCTTTGGCCAGTGTGCTGGTAGCAGTCCAAATTGGAGTGGCTGCAGTCCCCCTGGAGTGGCAGATGTGGTTGCTGTGTCTTCTCGGAAACCTGTGGAAAGGCTGCCTTTCTGTCTAGAAATTCCTGGATTTATCCAGGTGGGAATGCCTAGCTTCTCCCCCCTGTGGAGCATCTCACAATGGGCTGATGTTATTCTGAGTCACGAGGTGTGTCCTTAATCACCTGTTAAACAGAACAGGTGTTCCTTCCTTCCTTCCTTCTTTCCTTCCTTCCTTTCCTTCCTTATCATATGGGAGATGGGAGTGGGAAAGGCTTAGGACAGGTCTTTGGCTTCCTGCTCCTGCACATTTGCTGTGCTTCTAAGCTGAAAAGGATTGATTCCCAGATTGCTGATATAACTTACAATTCTCAATCCTTCTTGTCTTTGCACTTTTGTTTACTCTCTCTCTATTTTTTCCTTGTATACTGAAACATATAATCCCAGGTGGGCAGGGAGAAAATAGAAAAAAAATATGGGAAAAGAGTTTGTGAGAATCTTTTGAAAGAAATGGCACTGGTATAAGAGGGGAGAAGGTTCCCTTTCTTCCTGCTGAAAAAACAAAACTGGAGTGAAGAACGCACAGATTTCATAGCAAAAATCCCCATGTGCAGTTCTTGTGCAAAGACTCTAAATCCTGCCCTGGGCAACTGCTCCAGGAATGACAGTAAGGAGGAAGACAGCCTAGTCCAGAGTCTCAGCCCATCCAGAGGGCCCATCCAGGAGCAGCACAGCGAAGAGGAGGAGCAGCAAGCCCATGGCCCTGGGCAGGCTGAAAGGGGACCCCTGGGCCCCTGGGCAGAGTGGGGGTACATGAAAACCATCATGCTCACAAATTCCTGCCTCAGGACTCATTAGGAATTAATTGTCTGGATATGTCCCTGGGATTGGTGCCTCTAGGCTGAGCACCACCCCCTCTGTGCTGCCCAGATTTTGAAGCCTGTAACGTGGCTAGAGCAAGGAGAGAGAGCATTTCCTAGGAGACAAAAAAAAAAAAAAAAAGATAAAGTACATTGATATTTTGTTCTTAGTGTATCTACTTTATAATAATAGACATGTTAACAGCAGCACTTGAAAGTAAACCGACCGAAGCTACTTTGTATTTTATAAGAAACACACATTTAAGAGGGAACAACAGTATTTGCTTCTCTGAACATTAAATAGGTTACATAGTCACACCGTGGGTTTTTTTTTTCCCTCCAGGATTTAACAGTCACAAACCATATCTATGGTATCATTGACTGCAGTGTGAGTTTTATTTGGAAATATTTTGAAGTCTCTGGGAGTACTCAGCAGGTTTCCATAAGAGATCTCCTGCAGACAATTTTAGGGCACACTTTAGAAGAAACCCTTTTCATTTTTATGCCCATGCAGCCCATGGCATTGCTGGTGATTTACAGCTGTTCTAAAGAGGAAAAGTCCTGTTCCAAGGCACCTCTCAGCACAGGTGTCTTCTACATCAGACACTGGTTGATCTGTTTCTTGAAGGAAGAGCTTTTGTTGTTGTCCTGGACTGCTGTAAGACTCCAGTTTGTTTGGGTCATTAGAACCAGACTGTGACAGGCTCTCTTCTCCGCTACTCCTTGTTGTATGTTGGGTTGGTTCAGTTAGGGATTTTAATAAATGTTAGGTCGGTCCTCTGTACCCCTATTTTCCCCTCACAATGGTTCACTCCAATTAACTTACCACAGGGGCTTTTACATGTCAATCTTGTAGCCACTCCCTGATTCTTTTTGAAAGTTCTGTATCAGTCACCCCACCTTTGCAATGCTATTTGTCCCAGAACACTGTACCCATCTCTCTTATTTTCCCATGGTTGCTGTGATCCACATCACTCCCCTGTTGTCTGTCCCTACTGGGCCAGGGGGGTTTCCACCCCTGTCCGCCCGCCCCCTCTTTGACCCAATGCTTTCATTGTCCAATTGCCATTTTGCCTTGTGCCGTGCTGGGGAGCAGTCGCTTCAACCATCGCAGCGACCACGTGGGAAATAAAAGCTCTCAGCCAAGCAAGCAAAGTGTGCCTCTCTAGTCCCTTTGCTTTCTCTCAGTGTGAAGCTACCAAAGCTACATACCCACGCCGGAGCGCTCAGCACTAGCAGGGAGGTGAACGCCATAGCCCTGGAGTGCCCGTGCACGCGGCGGCTGCGGTCTCATCAAAAGGTGAAGTGATACGCAGAATAAATAAACAGACTCCGTAACCTGGTCTAGTTATGAAGTGGGTATGTATGTCAGCCCCCGGCACAAGTGAGATAGCTCTCCAAAACTTGTGCCCCGAGCTTCAGTCTGACCCACACTTTTATTCCCAAAGATGTTCCATGTGCAATACATTGCACAACTTTTCTATACATATTCAACCCCTGGCCCCGCCTGTCCTCGCCTCTCATGCTAAGTAAGTGCACGCCCTTCTGGGCACGCGTGGTTTGCTGTGGTGGTCGTACGGGGGTCTCTCCGTGGTCCTGAGGCTGAAGATTGTGGTCTTCCTCATGACTGAACTTTTGAACTTTTCCTCTCTGCGCGTGTGCTTTCGGTCCTTTGGTGCTTATCTGAGTACATCTGTCAGTCTTGATAGGCTTGGAGACAGAGGAGCTTCTTTATCTGGGTTCTTTGCCTCCTCTGGTATTGTTCTTTATGCAAGAAGCTTCAGGATTTTGCATTTTCTTATGCCCTTTGTACCAGGTAGAGGTTTCTTAAGTAAAGGGTTAAAATTCAATACATAACTCTACAAGCTAAAATATAAATGCTTAATTCATTTTGTTAAGTAAACTCCAAAAATCTCTGGCTTGGCAAGCCTTGGACCAGTGCTGCTCCTCGTTCTCCAGCTCTCCAAGGAGTGCCATTACTGCCGGCCCTGCCCACAGCCCCAGCTCTTCCAGCCGGTCGAGCGAGGGGCTGGGAACGCGGCAGCGCTCTAAGGGGTCCGGGCCTGCGGGCGTTGTCCTCTGGGGATGGGATCTGCGGGGCTCAGCTGGGCCCTGCTCTGTGCACGGCTGAAGCTTGCAGGGCTCTTCCCACGCTCTGTGTGTGAGGGGCCTGGGGGGCCTCTCTTCCGCACTGCTCTGACTTTTCTGCCCCGCTCTTCTCCTCTGCCAGTCTCTGCAGCAGGCAGTCTTTCTCCAGCTCGGGGAAGGGCTGCTCCTCAGTCCCTGCCGCTGGCAGGACAGCGCCCAGCTCTGCCCCTGCCCCCTGCCCCCCGACAGCTCCCAGCTGCCCGGCCGAGGGGCTGGGGGCGCAGCGGGGGCTGTTCCAGGTGGAACTCCTGGAGTTAAGAAAGCAGCTGCTGTCTATCAGCTCCCAGGGTTCCCAGTGTGTCCTGTGTGCCCCAAATCAATATTTATGATCCTCAATTAGAGGTAATGTGGAAACAAGGCATCTGAAAGATCAGAAACGGTGTTTTCCCCTCTCTGTGGCACTGTGGGATTTGTCATTTGTGACTCAGTAAGGATACAGGATTTGGGGAGCTGCGACCATCTGGATGCATTTTCACATCTGTTTTATTTCATTTATTGGTCGGTGCAGGTCTGTCCAAACAAACAAAACAAAGCCCTTTAGCAACATTTTGACAACTTTAATGATGATAATTTTAAGGTACTGATATCTAAGAACATCTTGCATGGAGTCGATTAATTTTTTATTGATTTCATTGCACAAAGGGATTAGGCAGACAAAAAAAGAGTGTTAATTAAATACATTAAATGTGACATTTTTCACAGGTTTTTTTTTAAAGTTCAAAGTTACCCCAATGTAGTACTTATCTGGATTACTAATGGCTGAAACTTCTGTAGGGAAAAATGAAAGCATTTAGTTTTTAAATGACTAATAATGTCTCATTTTGATATTTTATTATTACAAGTTCAGCATATGAAGGAAATTATAATTTCATCTAAAGAGGCTGAAATGAGATATAACAGCTACTCTCTGTTTGCTACATAATGTTCTATCAACATCTATTATTTACAAGTTGAATTTTGTAGTCTTTTTTAATCCCATTAAAGACTGATTTTTAATCATAAATTTAATTAAATGCCTTATATCTAGATGTCTTTATAACTGCATTTTGAGAATATTATTTTTTAGCTGCAAATATCCCTTGCTATTTATAATAGAATTTTACCTTGACTGTGGTCAAATGGAAATAGCAATTTTTTATACCATTTTTAGTTGAAAGTAAATGATGCAGAAAACAAAAATATCAACAACTGATGGTTTATTTGCTTCACTTCTGTTGTTTTTTATACATCTCCTGTTGAGGTCTGAAAGGTACAATTTCAGAAGCTTGAAAACCAAGAGCAGAGACACAGAGAAAGACCATAGTGTTATAGTGTAATTTCAATCCCATTATTTGATAAAAATATTCTCAAATTCAATTTTTTGGTTTAATTTTTTTGGTTGCTTTGCTTAATTTTAGTCAAAATTTAATTATTTCCCACTAATCCATCATGTCTGAGTTAAGTAAATGCTATTTTCAGTATTTTTAGTAATTATTGAGTGTTTTCTACTGAATTCCCAGGCAGGGCCAAAAAATAAAGCGACTGGTCCAGGTGAAGCAAAGTCTCCTGAGTTTGTGTGAGTGCTTTAACAGCAAAATCTGCTGGACATTGCACTGAATCTCTGCACTTTTCTGGGATCCTGTGTCTTGAGCAGCTTTTCATCTTGAATTTTGGTCTTTAGCAGGATACTGCTAAAAAAAGTGGCCGTTGTGATGGCTGCAGCTAAAGCTTCATTTGTCTGTCACTGGGGGAAGGGTTCACCATCACGCGGGAGGTTTTGTGAAGAGTTTCTTGCAGCGTCGGTGCCCCGAGTGTTGTTGGCTCTTCCCTGTGAGGTGTGAGGACACATTTCCCTTGGTGCTGTCACTTGGACTATCCCACACTTTGGCTCCTCTGCTCGTTCTTGTGCGCTCTCTAAAAGAGGGATATTGAGGAGCTGGGGAAAAGTCTGGAGCATCAGGAGGGGCTGAGGGAGCTGGGAAGGGGCTCAGCCTGGAGAAAAGGAGGCTCAGGGGGACCTTGTGGCTCTGCACAGCTCCTGACAGGAGGGGACAGCCGGGGGGGTCGGGCTCTGCTCCCAGGGAAGAGGAGGAGAGGGATTGTCCTCGTGCCAGGGGAGAGTAAGGTTGGATTTTAGGGAAATTTTCTTCCTAGAAGGAGGGAAGCACTGGCACAGGCTGCCCAGGGCAGAAGGTTAGACTGGATGATCCTGGAGCTCCTTTCCAATGCTGATGGTTCCATGATCTCAGTACCTAATTGGATTCACCCATGAAGAAGCAACTCTGGTGTCCAAGTCATCCTGGGCAGGAATGAATCCCCCTTTGCAGCCCTTGTTGTGGAAAAACCCCCACATGTTTAGAAGACTGAACCCACCCCTGATGAACAAAGTGCCATTGGAATGACATCAGAATGATGAATTTCCTGGGTTTCAGAGGGAGTGGGACCTCAATTATTTATCATCTGGGGCAATATTGCTTATAGCAAGCAAAGTGATATTGTGGAAAAAAAATTAATTCCATATTTCCACATTAATTTTCTTCATTACCTTCGATTTATATTAACTAATTTCCAAGTGCTCCTTTCTCACCTTAGCTGGTTGCAGTCTTCAATTACCTTAATTTAACCAGAAATCTCCAGATAGGTCACAGCTCTCATGTTTAATGAAAAATGAGTGAAAAAGGCTTAATAGAAATTCATAAGTTCCTGATGTTCTTTGGAGTAACACATACATTATTTAGTTCTGAGTGATGCTCTACACATTTAACCATATTTAGGCTGCTAATTGTGCTGGATTTAATGTCCCTGTGGGAGTATCCTTCACAACACAAGACAGCTTCTCACTGAATTCCCTGCATTGCTCACCAAAGCAAAAACCACTCCTGGATATTGATTACTCCTAATATTCAGAGTTTTAATGACAGAAAAATGCTTTCTAGAATAAACCAGAAAATCCTTAATTATTTTTAATGTTCCCTGAACTGTTCTAAGTCAAGGTAATAAGATAAGGAGACAATTTCTGTAATGTTTTAAAGTATGGTGAAATACCTTTTTTGTTTTGTTTTGTTTTGTTTTGTTTTGTTTTGTTTTGTTTTGTTCAATCATTGTGGGTATTCTGTCTCTGTGGGTATTCCAACTTGGGGTCACTAATTCCAGTAAGAGCTGAAGGTGCTTCCAACTGAAAAAAAGATCCTCTCCATTTTCTTGGTGTTTTCTGAGTTATTTTGTACTGGGAAGTCTCTAATAACAAACACTCTGCAAACTCACTGGTGAACCAAACTAGGCAAAGAAATGTTGTTCACTCCAGAGTGCCTGATGCAAATTGGCTTCAAAGGGATGTTCTGCCTTTGGAATTTTGCTTCTTTTCTCCCCAGTACATGATTGCATTTGACTTTGTTCAGGGAATTGAACTGGAGAGAGAAATTCTGGTATTCCAAGAGAAGAAAAAAGAGCCAACAAGAAAAAATTGAAAAGTGAAAAAAGAGAAAGGCTGAATTTTCCATTCAGACATTAAATTCCATTAAAAATATTGAAACACAAAATGTGGCTTGGCTATGAATAGTATTTTTTAAAAGAAAAATATCTGTGAAATATTGAATTCATTCTGCAAAATCCATATAGTAGCAAACATTCTTTCAGCAAAAATTATGGAAGAGGCTTTTTGAAACCATTTTCAAAAGTCAAAAAATTTTCAGCAACTTGACTTTTTGTGAAATCTTAGTGATCTACATATAAAAATAAACATAGAGGCCTCTTTGAGGTAACAAATTAAGTATTCAAAGTATTTGATGATTTTCAAAGTTTTGCACCACTGAAATAATCAGTATTATAGAACTTAACTACTATGGATTTCTAAGCTAATTGATGAAAACATTTTGGCATAAAAATGTTCTTTTTATTATATTTTAAGTCTGTCTTAAAGGAATTGACTTTCTACATAAAATATATTCAAACTTCAAGTGCTTGCTATCAACTTGTGGAGAAGCTAAGAATTCATGTAATTTAAAATTGCATATTCCAAAACCTCAAAACACTAAACAGATACCTAAAAATCTACATAAGTATTCTTCCTGCTTCTTATGATAATATTAAAATATTTCTTTAGATCTTTACCATTTATTTTCTGCTCTTCATAAAATCTTCATGTTCTGAGAACATCACTAAAAGAATAAGTCACTAAAAACATATTTTTAGATGTCAAAGCTGAAAGTGAAGCTCTAACCTGTGCAGATTCCTCCTCTTCATTCAGATGAAAATATTTTATCCCAAAAAATTTGGATGTTTCTGTGAATATTGAGGCTGATATATGTGGAAGCCCAGGGCAATGGGAATGTTTCTCTGTCTGCCCTGAGGGGTTCTGACTCCCAGGGAAGCACTGACTTTGACCCTTATTCATGGAGAAAGCCTCCAAAGCCTCAAAATAAACTAGAGACCACAAAAATGTGAAATAGATTATAGAGAGTAGTATAGTATGTCAGTTGGGTGAGAAATTTAGGTTTTAGGATTTTTAGTAGGGAGGGTGTAGGGTGTTGTCTCGTGTTCCTTTTTCTTCCTTCTTCCTTGTTCTCCATGGGTTTAGGTAGTATCTTGTAATTGGGTAGAGAAATCTGCATTGCAGGTCTTTAGGGGTCAGTTATTGGGTTAGAAGGGAAAATAATTTAGGTGTCACTTCTTAATTGAGCAACTAAGTTTTTGATTAGGCTTAAAAGGCCTTGTGACACAAGATTGTTAGCCATTTTTGTGCAGTTTTCCTGCATGCAGAGTCTGGTGCAGACAGTGTGCTGAAGTTTTGATAAGATAACAATAAACAGAAGCTGAAGACGGAAAAAGTCCTGTGCGTCTCCTTTTCCTGACACAGAACTGCTCCAGGAGGGTTTTCCCTGTCAGGGGAGCCCCCAGGGGGAGGCCCAGTGTGGGGCCAACAAAGCCATAGGTATATACACTAGAATCAAAGGGATTCATGGATCTGTGTCTTGAAAAGCACAAGAGCAGCTGAGGAGATTTGGCACATCATCACACAAATCACTCAGTCAACAGCAGACAGGATTATACCTTCACTGTAAACCTCTGACACATTTCTTTATGGAATCTCTATCCTACACTGGATCATCCCTGGCTATTTATACCATTATAGAGCCTGGGAAAATGATGCCTTGTTCTGATAATGTCGTTTTAGTTCTGGCAAAGAAGACATCTAGATAGGCTGGGGAAGCAATACAAGACTTCTCGGGTACTTCTAAGTTTGATGCAAAACCTCTGCCATAAATAAAGCTAATATTTCATGTAACAGCAGAAATTTTTTAAGAGGGGTGCCTGAATGTGCACAGAGATACTGACAAATGAAATAGCAATAAAATGACAGAATTTCTTGCAAAAATGGCAGTGTTGTTTTTTCTGCTGTGAATGAGGCCTGTCTCATTTAAGAGTTTTCTAAGTGTGGTACAAAGGAAACGATTTAAAAATATTTATTAGATCTAATGGTTACTACATTACTCTAAATTTCTGTTGAGTAATTAATTAAATACAATCCAGTCACATAATTCAATGCCTTCACAGACTGGCTAAGTTTGCTCTTAGAACAAGCCTGCTTCCCCCTGTTTTGTTAAATACTCACAATTTGCTAACTAAACTTATTATTAGAATCCTTCTGGGTTTTCACAGAACTAATAAATAATCATGATTAATTTAAATTTCTTGTCCTTGTGCCATTGCTGTCATTCCACAGGAGATTGTGCTCCTTCTCCAGTGACCATCCTTTAATTATGGCATCCATGGAAAACAACTCCATCTCCTCTCAGACTTTGGTTTGCTTGGATTAAAAAAAAAAAAAGCCCAAACCATCTGTCACCTACATTTCACAAGGGAAGGGACTCCAATTCCTAACATTCCTGTGACTTCTATCTGCATCCACTCCAGCTGGAATTAATCCTGAAAGCAAGAACTGTAAGAAATGCTCAAAACAAGGTTTTAAATAGTGCTTGGCATAACATTAATAATTCCCAGTAATTAGAGAAAATGTTCTTCCTGATACATCCTAACATCTGCATTTTCCATGGCTTCACCACAGTGGTGGATTGTCACAAAATCATCAAACAGGAGATAGGAAAAGTCCTATCAATCCTTTCAACTTTGCTCTTCTAATGTACAAAACCATTCTGTTTCTTTCTTTATTAATTTTCAAGTGAGTAATACAATAGTTATTAAATTAAGGGCGAGAGAAGTAGAAAGGTTAATATTCCTGGAGGTTCTGTAGGACATGGCAAAAAAAATGAGTTGAGAATGTCCAGAACCAGGACTGAGCAAATCTTTGGAATTGGGGTTTTGCAGGTCAGAGCAAACCCAACAAATGGGAAAAACCCCTGGGAGAATCTGAATAATACTCAGGAATAACAAGTAAAATGTTCTTAAATGAAAAATAGGATTACTTTTGATGGGCAAGGAAAAGCATTCTGCTTTTTGCCACTTACAAAGAGCTAAATTTACCCTTTTATCTACATTTCATATTTTTTTTTCAGCCAAAGTGTTGTGGTTTTTTTTTTTTTTCAGCCAAACAAAGAAAATAGAGAAAGAGGGAAAAAGAAAAAACGAAAATGAATACAACTTTAATAAACTAAATTTGCCCGGGGAAAAATGACATCTGGACAGAACTTTATGGAGGCTCTAAAAATCATCCTTAAAATTCAGACACCTTCCTTTCATCCATAAGCACCAACCAAAGGATGGATTTGAACATTTAAAATGATCCTACCAGTTAAAAGAAGAAATTCAGCTGAACAGCATTAGTAAAGTTAAGTTTGCTTTATATTGAAATTAAATATCTATATTGGTGTTCCAAGTAGTGAAACTGGAAAACATTCCAAAATACTCAGTTTGGGTTGGGGATTTTTAAAAGTCATGTGTTAGGAGCATCAATATTTTAATAATTTACTTATCTTTTTTATATTTGGGCATACCACCAAAAAATCCCCCTCCTTTGGAGGTTATGTTAGACGACAACCCAGGCTGATACTGATCTGCACAAGCTATTTGTATTTTTTCAGGCTTTCTGGAAAGGCAGAGTGCTTTTTAGCAGAGCACAGAAGCGAGGAAAAATCCCAAATTGTTTGTATTTGTAGCAATAAGAATGATCACTGGAGCAATATCAAACACTTACAATCCCCCTTCCTGTCTAGTCTTTTATCAAGTGATTTAAAAATGACTCATGTAATTTAAATTCTCCATTAAAAAAGCGACTTGTGTTGTTCTCTGAAGCTTCCAGCTGCAAGATATGATTGCAACATGATTTGTTACATGCAGGAAAATAATTGATCAAACCCCGAGTTCCACAGAGCCATCAGTCACACCAGCACCTGAGTGGGAAAAAAAACACCATAAATTCACAGGTTCTGAGTTATGGCTGTGCCTTGGTGTGGGATGAACAAGCTACTGATAAAAACAGCTGCAAACAAAACTATATCTCAAGAAATAAAGGATATTTATTCCTGACAATATCTGGAGGGTGCAGAGAAGACAATTAACGGAAGGGATACTGTTGAAGTCAGGCAAATGTATACAAATTATGCAGAATCAATACTTATCAATTGAACATTAACCCAGAATTTCTGACAACCAGCAGAAAACACAGCCCAGTAATTCAGCGCTCTCGTGACAGCTGCAGTTTTTAGTGGTTGCTTGCACAGAATGTCCTAAATTCTTGTTATCTGCTGCAGTGGCTTCATCTTTTCCCACAGGTTTGAGAGACTTGTCAGGAAATGTGTGGCTGCCCCTGGATCTCTGGAAGTGTCCAAGGCCAGGTTGGACAGGGCTTGGAGCAGCCTGGGCTGGTGGAAGGTGTCCCTGCCCATGGCAGGGGTGGCACTGGATGGACTTTAAGCTCCCTCCAGATGAATTGTCCCTTTCCACTCTTCCTGGAGCCCCCTGCAGACCCTGGAAGGTGCTGTGAGGTCTCCACACAACCTTCTCTTCTCCAGTCTGAACATTCCCAGCTCTGCCAGGGGGCTCCAGGGGGGGAGGTGTTCCAGCCCCCTCCTCTGCACTCTCTCTGACAGCTCCTGTACCTGTTGGAAGGCCTTGTCCTTTCCCTTTTCCCAGAAGAAGTGCTCTGTTCTGCTGATGCCACCAAGAGGTGGGAAGCTACATGCTTA
This sequence comes from Vidua macroura, assembly GCF_024509145.1. NCBI lineage: Eukaryota > Metazoa > Chordata > Aves > Passeriformes > Viduidae > Vidua > Vidua macroura. The sequence goes on from NC_071579.1 coordinate 7,161,555, forward strand.
AGGCCCAAATTTCTCTCTGTTTTAACCACATTTCCTGTAGTGCCAGAATTCCTCCCAGCCTTGACTCTGGGGCTGCGTGCCCTTCAACACTGGCAAAGTCTCCTTAAATCCACAGCCTTGCAACCTTGGCAAAGTTCTCTTTCCACGTGCCCTATCCTTCACTTTCATAATTGGTAGTGCAGAGGAGACTAAATGCAAAGTCAGGGAATTAATTTAGTTGTGCTGCCCTCATCTGCATGCCCTTAATTCAGGCTGTGCACTGCACTCAATTATGGGCCACTTCCAGGGAGATTGGACCAGAAGTGGGGAACGATGGGGCCAAGAGCTGAATATCAGGAAGAAATAGATTGACCTGCTAAAACAGCAGAATTTATTCTGAAGAATTTATATTCAGTCACAGAAAGCACAGAATATATATATTTATATCTGTATAACTATATTAATATATGGACATAGATACCTCCTAATTTCAAGATAGGAAATTAAGTAGACACAGGTTTTTTGATGTGTAATTCTAAAAGTGTATAACAAGGGCTTAGTGTTAAATGGAAGATAAAAATCTCAGCTGAATTTGAGCCCTAAATGGGATGAAAAAGTTGATTTTACCTTTAATTCAACATGGCCTGGGAAACAAATAGTTCTTTTCCCGTCCTGAAAGATGCTCAGGGACAGAGAAGTTTCAGAATATGGGGAAGATTCCGGAAGAGATGTTTCCATAGTCCCTCCTTTTCCCAAGCTGGGATGCTCTGAGCCTGGGGCTTCACCTCATCCCCAAAGGAAAAGGGTGTGGACCTGCCTGTCTCAACACACTTCACCTAATTGGGCTTATCAGAGGACTTGGAGCCAAAGCAAAATGAATATTAATTATGCCTTCCTTAATCTCTTTTTACTTTGTGGGTACAACTGCCTACAAAGTTTCTACTATCAGAGTTCATTGATTTTTACTTTTGATGTGCTCTCTTTATCATTTTCTCTTTTAGTTTTTAAAAAATGTCTTTATTTTTAGAGTTTTTAAGACAGCAAAGTGGTCCAGAACACTACATTAACAATTATTTATGTGCATATTGGATACACTCCAACTTTCTTTCTTAAATATATATGTTTTAGAGCAACAATAAAATAGATCTGGTGAACAAGACATATTTTTCACTGATGATTATGCCAACAACAGAGAAAAAAATAGATGAACCTGTGAATAATTTATAAATTGGATAGGAAAAAAAGGCAGATTGATCTGTGAATTTATTAAATATTAATAATCCTACAATGCCTGACATGATAACATAATTCAGGAAAAATGGTGAAGTTAAACCAAGCCGTCTGTG